>NC_056745.1:1176481774-1176521774 GCF_019279795.1 Protopterus annectens
ATTTTGTTGGCCAGAGGGTTCATTAGTTTTGTTTTTTCTGTGCTGCTATAAATTGTGTGCGTTTGTGTGGGTTAGCAGCAACACATTTTCCCTCTGCAACAGTCCATAAAACTGTATCCTGTAAAACAATAACACAGAGAAAATATCATGTATGCCGACAAGCTTAGAGCAGTTAGATGGGCGTTGAATCGCTTCAGTATTGTGTTTACATTAAAGTTAATAGGAATTTAGTATTGTTTAGCATAATCCCCCCAGTAAAGCGGCCTTAGTCTGCATCAACAAAGCACAACAGCTTTCTAACCTAAATACATCACCTTCTTGTATCTCTTCAAGGACTGGACAAGTGTGGATGTACAATTTCTTAACTTCACCTTAGATCGGTCGATATGGGCATCTTGGTGGATATGGGCATGTTTTATCCAAGATTTGGATTGGTGTGGATCTGTGAGTAACTAGCTTTTCAAAACAAAAAAAAGGAAAGACATTTCAGTTCTGCTTAAATATTTCAGTTGCACTTAATGACCTGTGTGGAATGATACTTAGTACTTTTATACTCTGTTCCATCTGTTTGCATTTTTAAGTTTGTTCTGGGACCTTCGTCTTGTACTTTTGTTAGCAGATGGGGGAAGATTGTGTTTCTGCATTGTTCTGCAGTTTTATTTCCACAAGTAGAATTACTTGTAAAGGCTATCAGTTTGTATTTTAAACCCTGCTGGCTGACTGTTTTGTAGTTTGATTCACAGTTGTGGCAGAACTCTGTACTCCTACAAAAGACTTTCAGCCTTGGTAATTTAACAGTGTTATTAGCAAATTTCTGCATAGTCTGGAGCCTTAAACTGTAGTAGAAGGTTAACAGTAAGAAAATTGTCTGTGCTCCAGTTTGTACTTCAGTGCTTTTATATTCTGTTTATCTTTTAACTGCACTTTTATATTCTGTTTATCTTTTAACTGCTTAAAGTTGCATTCTGTGTCTACCCAGTCCCCCACTAACACACTACACTAAAAAGTTTCTGAAAGAGTGTGAATATTGCCTTAATTATTGTGTACTTACCCGACTGGCGTTTGGGCATACCTAGTTTAAAAATTATTTTTTTCTGTTTGCATACAAGCCTCACATTTGCGTGAGTCTTGGTTCAGTTATCCAGACCTCCACATCATTTGGCAGCGGCACCAGAGAATTTGAAAGATTTTGCTTGCATCTGAACCCATCCTTGTCATGAAAAATGAAATTAAGTATTATGTTCCACTTGCATTACTTGTTTTCATTGCACTCTCAAAGATTTCTGTACTATATATTTTTTCCTGCACTTGCTTAGAATTTTAAGTTGCGTTTTTTCACTGCTGTAAGGGCTGCTGTTCTGCGTTCATAATAATCTAAATACACTATATCTACTGTTCTCAGCACTTTTACGCATCCATTTTTGTGGTTCCTCAACACTTGGGGCCCAGATCAGTCATTTTACATTAAGAGAGTCAAAGTCTAAACCCATGTGGCAGCAGAGGACTGATTTCACCTACCTGAGCTGGGAATTGCTGTTGGAAAGTTTATTGTGTGCTTACCCGATTGGCCTGTGAGTATACCTAGCTGAAAACTTGTTTTTTTTTTTCTAATTCTTTACAAGGCTCACATTTGCTTCAAGCAGTAGCAGTTAGTGGTGCTCTGTATATATGCAATCACTAGAAGATGTACTTTCCCTATAAAAACTACCTCAGAGATTTTCAGTCCCACTCTACTCAAGGAGCAACTAGTTTGTGCACGAAGCTGCACTGCCGCATTTAGTTAGCTCTAGATTACATTATTACAGCACTCAGAACTATCGCTGCTCTTAAGATCGACTGGTTTGTGCACTGGGGAGCATCGCTGGGTATGTCAGCTGTAGATTACACTAAGTAAGCACCCATCCCTCATCTGGTTGCAAACACCCCAACTCATTCTTTTTCCTAGTAAGCCTATATTAAGGACCTGCAACCAAAGATGGGCACTTTATTGCTATCTCTGCATCTAGCTTGGTGGACATGGGCACTCTACAGCAATGTAGCAATTGCCTTACATACACTGACAACCACTTTATTCTGAAACAGATGACTACAATATGGAGATATGTAGTTATACAAAGTCACTGGAGGCAAAACTCTCACATAAAGACACAAACAATGCCAAACAGCTCGTCAGTGAGTGACACACACACACACACACACACACACACACACACACACACACCTTGCTTGCAAAGGACCAAAACACAGACCCACATATGCGGAGGTGCTTACATATAACTTACCCAAACCTCAAAGGCCTCTCAGACACAGCCCTCGGAAACACTCCACATACAAACAAACAAGACAACTTTCCACACAATACATAAAACCACATCTCACTGTGTCTCAACTACCAAGCCCATAAGGCGTAAAACCACACAACCCAATATTTTGGTCATAGAAGACTACTGTGAGACACACTGATGTCCCTCTCACCACACTGGATAACTAGAATGTTAAAGTTAGTCAGGGGCCAGTACTCACCAGGGCATGCGAGCACTCAGGTTACTAAACTCCAAGTACCAGTATGACTCATTCACAGTTCATGTGGGCATAAATGCCCTGAAACTTAGCTCCCTGGAATATATGAAGAGACATGACATGATCTCAGAATATGCATCACAGTCAGGTGTGAGCCTACCATTGAGCAGCAATCTACTGTCTCCATGGATGATGCCACAATACCAACAGAAAATTATTGACTTTAATACTTGGCTTAGCTTCTGGTGTCATTCCACAGGAATCCAACATTTGTCAGCCTGGCAGAACATGACTGAAAGGCCACGCTGTTTTACCAGGGTTGGTCTTTACCTGTCACCACTAGAGTTTTGAATATTGGCCAAAACATTATCTACCTTGACAGTACCTTTTTTAGGCATTGCCAAACAGACAAATCTTCCAATGTAGCAAAATCTACCCAAGATAAGCTAAAAGTAATACTGCTCAATGTTAGGAGTCTCAAAGAAACTACACTCCCTGGAAAGCACTCCTGGCCCTAGAGAATGCCAACGTCTGTGCAGCTACTAAAACATGGTTTAAATCAACAAAAAGCACCCTTACAATGCATGGTTATTATGCCTTTCATACTAGTAACCTAAACATTGATCTGCATGTGTCCAAAGTGGTAAGGAAGTCCTTCTATGCAGCACAGCTTATAAGTAAAGGCATGGCATCCAGATCCAAGTAAGTTGTAGCCCCACTGTACTCGACCCTCATCAGACTAATAATCAAGTACAATGCACCTTTTAGCATGTACCTGACCAGGCACTTGCAAGAGCTGCAGTAGCCTCAGAGTCTCCTTACTAAAAAAAAACTACAAGGTGTAAACAAGATGTTCTATGTGGATAGACTAAGAGCCCTATACCTTTACTCTATCTCCTACCAACTATTAAGGTGTGATCTATGCCTAACCTACAAGGCACTCACAAATCCAGCCTTGATGGAAATGTTACACATTTGCAAGAAAAACTGCACAACAGTCACATGACCTAGGGACCTAAACCTGGCCTGTGACTGGAACAAACCATGCTGTAGAAATAGATGCACGTCTCATAGATTACCCTTTCTCTGGAACAGGCTCCCTATTCACGTAAAGCAGAGCTCTTCCTTGACCCTCTTCAAATGCAGTTTGGATCAATGGCTGGGGAATTGTAAATTCACTCCTGGGGTGGCACATAGACAAGGTCACTCTGTAAAATACTCAGAGGCATAGGCACAAACCTAAGCCATCCTCCAGCCCTTAGGTTCGAAAAATTGGGTAAAATTTGGGTAATAATGGCTAAGTTTGTAAGGGCTCCTAAGCTATTAACCTAGTAATTGCCTATGAACCTATAAACCTACAAGATACTGTAGCAGTTGCCTCATGTTTACTGACAACCACTTAATCCTTAAAGAAGCAAACACAGTATACGAGAGGTATACTTACAAAATGACACTGGAAGATAAACTTCTGCATACAAGTACACATCAAGTTGTCGAAAGCACGCACAGAATACCCACCTCAGATAGCACACAACACATACATAGACTAAAGCATGCTGAGGCACTTAAAATCAATTTTCCTAAACAAAAATCGCCCAGACCACCCACTGTCAAAGCTAATCAGCAAGCCCAAAGGCACTCATAAGAAATACCTGACACTACACACAATGTCACTTTCAGTGGAACCCCAAACACCAAGCTCCTAAGGCAAGCAAACACACCTCCCACAACTCCCATCATAGGGGACTCCATTTTAAGATATACTGATGCCCCTCTAACCAGGTTGAACAGAGAGAAAACTGTTGCTTGGAGCCAGGATCTGCCAAACCATATACGCACTCATAGGAAGGTACTAGGGTATCTGCCCGAAGGTATTTATAAGCCTAGTCAGAATGTGTTGCCTTTCACCCCCCTTAGATTAGTTCCCTGTGCCTCTGTCCAGCAGAGCCACTGAAGTGATCCCCAGGGTAAACTTTCTGTTTCCCATCCACTTGTCAAGGTTTCTCTTGAAGAGTGTTAGCGAGTAGCTCTGCCTAATGTAGATTGGAATCTTGTTCCAAAGCATGGGAAGTCTCTGGGACAGGAATGTATTCCTCCAGCACGTCCTATTTATTGTTGTGGTGAGGTTTAGATCCCTAGAGCATGTGGCTCGAGGGGATAAGGTTTTCTTTAGGTGTAGCATGTCCATCAGTTCTGGGTTGGATATGGCCTTGTATGTCAGGCAGAGGTCATCTCTGAGTAGGCGGTATGCAACAGAGTACAGCTGGAGTTTCTTCAGTCGAGCTACATAGGGCATCTGTTTGAGGCCAGTGATCCTCTTGGTGAGGTATTTCTGTGGTCTTTCCAGCTGTTGCAGGTGTCTTGTAAGGTACATCTCAAATGGGACGTTGTACTCTATGATGGGGTCTGATGAGTAGAGGGGCACAATGACTGCTTTTGATCTGGATGCAAACCCTTTTGTGATTAGGTGGGTCACATAGAAGGGTTTTCTAACCCCTTTGGCAATGTGATTATCAAAGGAGAGATTACTATCTACTTGGGTTCCCAGATCCCTTATTACGTTTTCCGTATTTAGGGGGCTGCCACCTATGTGGTAGTTTGTGGGTACTTTGTTTTTTCCAAAGGGGATGACTATGCACTTTTTGGCATTTAGCTTGAGGCCATGATTTTGACACCAGGTATCCATCTCAGTGAGACCCTTTTGGAGGATGTCTGTGTCAGCCGGAGAGTCAATTATAGCCCCTAGTTTGTCGTCGGCGAACTTGGTCAGCCATAGTCCTCTTGTGCTTGCCTGAACCTCTGAGAAGTGTATGCCAAACAGGGGGGGTCCTAGGACTGAGCCCTGGGGAACGTCATTTGTAACCAGTTTAGAGTCAGACCTAGCTCCCGCAACTCTCACCATGTGGGTTCTGTCCGTGAGCCAATTGGCAACCCATCATGTGACACAGGGGTTTAAAGTTCAGGCTGGTGAGCTTGTCTATAATACCAGAATGGGGAATGGTGTTGAAGGCCTTTGCGAGGTCTAGGTATGCTGTGTGTACCACCTTTCCCTTGTCTATAGCCTTGGTAACTGTCTCAAAGAAGTCCACCAGGATTAGGAGGCACGATCTGCCCTTAACAAAGCCGAACTGGGTAGTGTCCAGTGTTTGGAGGTTCCCAATGTCTCTGTTAATGAGTTCCATGATGATGTGCTTCATAGCCTTGTAGACCAAGCTAGTCAGGCTTACAGGGCTATAGTTCCCGGGGTCTGTTGTGGCTCCACCTTTGTGGAGCGGAATAACCGTTGCTGTGTGCCACTCTATGGGTATGTAGCCTGTGGAAAGGCTGAGTTTGAACAGTGTGTTTAGGTGAGGGGTTAGTTCGTCTTTGAGCTCGTGTAGGACGCAGCCTGGGACACCGTCCAGTCCCATTGATGCTGTGTTTTTGACTTTGGAGAGGGCTGTTTTAACCAGATTGTCTGTGATTTCAGGGGCTTCACATACTTCTGTTATGGTTATGGGCCCTTTTCGGGGTGGGGGGGTGAAGTTTGCACTGAACCTGTCTGCCAGGATGTTGGCAATATCGGATGGTTCAGTGTATTTTGTGCCATTCTACATTACCTCCAAGCAGATCTGAGCATTGCCACTTAGATTCTTGACTTAACTAAAAAATGCCTTGTGGTTATCTTTGGAGTCCTTGGCAATTTTTCTTTCGAAGCTCACCTTGGACAATTTTATGAGGGATCGTAGTTTCTTGCTGATACTGATCAGGGATGTCTTCCCTTCTTGGGAATTTACCCTTTTCTGTACTAGTTTCCTCCTTCTATTGTATAGCTTGTTTATGGCAGGGGTCCACCAGACTGGTTTCCTTTTCTTGGAGGAGTGAGTCTTGGTTTTGCTTGGGATAGCATGATCCATGGATTTTTGTAGGTGCCCGTAGAATGCATTAGTAAAGGATTTTGCAGCTTGGACAGAGTTATCCTTTAGCATGGGGGCTTTGAAACTTTCCACCTCGGTCTTAAGTAATGTGAAGTTTGCTTTTGAAAAGCTTTTCACTGTGGTTTCCTTGTCCGGGGGTGTGGGCGGAATGTAGATATCCAAAGCGATTTTTTTATGGTCAGATCTAACCAGCGAGGGGTTGACCTCCAGTGTGGACCACCGGTTGCCCATGTTGGTGAAGACCAGGTCCAATATGTTGTCACCTGTGGTGGGAGTGTTGACCCGTTGATCCAGGGCATTTGAGTTTATAAATTCTAGGAAATGTTGGGCAAGGAAGTTAGTACTCGAGTAGTTCTCCCAGTTAATGTTTGGGTAGTTGAAATCACCCAATATTAGGGTGTTTGGTAGGAGCTTTATGCTTCCCAGTGTTTCCAGAAACACAGAATGGGGGTCCTGGGACATGGTGGGTGTTCTGTAGCAAGCTACAATTTGAATTGCAGTTTTGCCCGTTGTTAGTTGCACGTGGATGATCTCTGAAGCATTGTGCTGTGCCACTAACCTGGAGGTGTGGGTATATGAATATGGATACTCCCCCGCCTTTTGTATTTCGGTCTGGGTTCTTTGGCCAAAATATATGGTATGAGTTGTAGCCTGGTAGTGCTGGGGTGCTCTCTGGAGCCTTAAACCAGGTTTCTGTTACTGCACATATATCAATTTTCTCCATACTGAGGAGTGCCTCAAGTGTGTGCATTTTGAAGTTTAGACTTCTGGCATTGAGTAGCATTACCCTCAGATTTTTGTTACTTGTGCTATTTACAGCGGTGGGTTTGTCTTTTGAGCCTTGCTTAAAAAAGGCACTATGGGGGTGGCAAGAGCCTTGGCCAGTATTCGAAAGTCTAAATTTGACAGGTGCAAGCCGTCGCTAGCAAAGCAGCATGGCTTGTCGAGCATGTCATCCTAGGCGGACAGACACTGGATCCTCTTTGAATGACACCAGAAACTTAGCCAACTGTTGAAATCCATAATTTTTTCTTTATACCACTGTATCATTCTTAGTGAGGGCAGGATGCTACTCAGGGTCAGGGTCATACCGATCAGGCTTACTCTATCAGAGAGCTCTTCCATGTCTCTTTTCATGTAGTCCAGGGAGGTACGGCTCAGGTCATTCACACCAACATGGACAATGACAGAGTCGTATTTGTAATTGTTCTGGAGTGACCTGAGTGCTTGTGTTATGTGGCGGATCCTGGCACCTGACAGGCAGCTAACAGTAACCTTCTCCTTATTCAGCCTAGTGAGTGGGACGTCAGTGTGCCTGACTATAGTCACCTATTACTAGTATGTTGGGTATGTTATTCTGCCTTAAGGGCTGTGATTGTGTGGCACGCTGGTTTTGTGAAGTATGTGTTTCATGGTTTGTGTTGGGGGGGGTGGAGGTTGCTTGGGTGTCTGCTATGGAGGTCTCTGTTGCTTTTGCAGATTTTTATTTAGAGCCCCTGAGTATGTTTTCGTGTATTTATGTATATTTTTTGCCAGTGCTGGTTTAATGGGTCTATGTGAGACTGGTGGTGTGATGCTAGTATTTCCCTTATCCTCTTGACTGTCTGATCCAGTCTTGGGTTGAGAGAGCTTAGCCTCCAGTTTGGCTGTATAATTGCATCTCTCGCATGTATTAGTGTTTGATGGCAGGAGGAGAGGGTTGTCTGTGTACATGAGGCAGTTGTAACATTGCCTCAAAATGCCCAGATTCACCATTTGGACTGGAGAGTACACCTGAAACTGCCCTTTGGACATACCTGGATAGGTACAGTGAACTGTTTTACTGAATAGCTGGTAAGGCTGACTAGAGAGCCTTGGCCTTCTGTACAGTATAGGGGGGGGGGTCTAGTGCTAGGGTTTATAAGTGCTTGCTATGAGTTTTGAGCAAGTGCCAGGCTGAGAAATGAATGGCTTGAGTGCTTAAGTTGAACGTTTGTCTAGTTCCAAGGGAAAAATTGAACAGGAGACTTTGTGGAGCCAGGAATAGTTATGCCCTAGCTAACTGGCACTGCCGGCGTGCAAAACCGGGCAAATGCAGTTTTTTATAGCAGGGAAATGAAAGAGATAGAAATTAGCCCAAAATGTCCAATAAACTACTAATTTCTGAGCTAAAACCACTCCTCCAGGGACAGATAGGCTGCTCAAAGCTCCCCTCTCTTACAGGTGAACTGAGAAACTTCCTTCTATCCAAGTAAAGTATGGGCAAACACAGATCTGTAATACAGCCCTGAATTCAGCACTAACCTGAAAATTGGAATATACTAGCTTAGAAAGGTGGGAAACAAGTATATATTTTTTTCAGAAAATAAAGCAGATACAATAAAAACACTTTAAAAGCACAGAAAAGGATACTTATTGTTATACATCTCAGTTCAGAGATGTAGTCACTGCCCCTAGTAATAAAGTAGGAAGAAATACAAATACAGTAAAAGCAGATGAATAAAGTGCAATTATATTTTTATATATATATAAAACAATAGAAAATGAACAAACTGAGATTTAAACAAGTTACTCAACTAAATAGAAAAAAGCTCAAAACTGAGCCCTGTTCCGGCAGTCTTCAATCATACAAGTTCTAACTGCACACTCCTGCTACTAGGGTGCAGAGGAACCTTCTCCAAAAAAAGATGGCCTGGATCAGTGCTCAAGTTATACAAACAAAACTAGGCCTGAATCTGGTCCTATGCTACAGCAACAAGGCACACCCATTTCAGAAAGAAACAGTTCAAATAAGCAGGCACAATAAGCCTGTGACCAGAAATTCCCAGCTCAGAAGGGCAGAATCCAGTCTCTCCTCCCACAAGAGTGCAGACCACAAACCTTTTAATGTAGAATAACTGGCCTGAAGCCCAAGTGCTTAAACCAGAACTAATACACTTTTAGAATAGCAGACACTGAGCCTTCAATCAGCAATTCCCAGCTTAGAAGGATGTAAGCTACCTGTCCTGCCACAACAGTGCAGACCACAAACCTTCTTAATGTAAAACAACCGGTATGAATCCCAAGTGCTTAAACCAAAAGATTTAGAATAACAGTTACAATTTAATCAGGCTACTTTTTTTTTTGTCTTTTCGGCTTTTCCCGGATAGGGGTCACCACAGTGGAACTCCAGTCTGCTAATGATTGACAGTAGATTTTTTTATGGTGCCGAGTTGCCAGCCCGATGCCCACCCTTCAGCGAAGGCACGCCCATTCATGCATGTCTTTCGGAGGCCACTCGACCACGGGGAGGACATGCAGACTCCACACAGAAGGCACTCCAGCCATGCATTGAACAGGAGAACATCTTGCTGTGAGGCAACAACGCTACCGCTGTACCACCGTGGCACACTACCAAGCAGTAATAAATGCAGCAGAATAAATAAAACTGAGTACTTTTAAAAAGAGGCAAAAGCAAAATAAAGTAGGAGGAAACACAAATGCAGTAAAAGCAGATGAATAAAGTGCATTTTTTTTTTGTTAGTAAAAGTGCAAAGAGAGAGGAAGGAAGAACCTAAGTGGGTTGGCTTTCTCACATCTTCTCTCTGTATTAAACAGAGTGAACACTAGACTCAGAATATGATCTCACTGTATTCGGTTAAGTGAGCAAATGAGATGGATTCAGGAGGAGTGGTCAAATACATAGTTACAGGAAGGACGGGCAATTCCAGAGCCACCAACACTAACACCAAAACAAGAGCAGGGAAGGTGGGTAGGAACAAACTGCAGAGAGAGACATAGCACACACACTATTCAGTGAAACACACAATTAGGTACAGAAAAAATGAAAACAGTACTTTTAAAACTGCAAGTTTGTACTTAACTTCAGCTTCAAATCAAGTCATTAAGCCACAGGTACCAGTGTGATTCCATCACAATCCAAGTGTGAATGACCTAAAATGTAGCTCTCTGGACTATATGAAGAAAGACATTATGGAATTTTCAGATTAAATGTCTAAAGCTGGTACAGGCCAGCATTGAGCAGCATATTACTATTACAAAGGATGATGCCACAATATCAGCAAAAAATGGATTGATTTCAACAAATGTCTCATCCTCCCTGGCAAGGTCCACCCATAAAGCGGTCTCCTTTAAAACAAACAAACTCTGTAATCCCATTAAACCAGTAACAGTTAGGAAATATTACAAGGCAAATTACCTTTTATTAAGTGATGGTCTGTCAAAATTCAATGACCCTCCAAATCCAGACGGCCTATGCTGAATTGTTCTCAGAAACTCTGTACAACCGTGTCAGTGGCTGCATAGAGGCCAATGTACCTACCAGAAGTACGCCCAGGACTAGTCCCAGAAGCAAACCACACTGGTAGTATCCCAAATTACACAGAATATGCAACAAAAGGAAAAATATGGCAAAAATTAGAAGGGTAATACTCATGAAGATAAAACCTCTCTCTGGCAACTAAAAATCTAATTAAATCAAACAAAGGCAGCTCTGAGTTTAGGATAGCCTCCCAAGTGAAGGATAACCTTAAGGCCTTCTTCAGCTACGTCAAAAACCTCGAGGGCAGCACACAGCAATGTACTGAACTGGTACTTAATGGTGCCACATTCAACAAGCCTAGACATATAATGAATCTGTTAACAGACAAATTCAGCTCCAACTTTACCTCCTCTCACTCACAACCATCCCCCGAGAAATACCCTCAAACGTAACCCCTCCAACTATAACTAGGCATGGACTGGTTGTGAGCACTAAAGCCAAGAACACAACCTCACTGGGCCCTGACAACAACCCAGGAGGATTCCCTACCAGTCTAAAATATTACTTATCAGGACCCTGGATTCATTATTTAACTACAGCCCTGAAACAAGTTTTGTGCCACGAGAACGGAGGACCATGACGGTCATCCCCTTTCATAAAGGACGACCTTCAACAGGTCCTGGAAACTACAGACCCATTAGTCTGACTAGTCTTATTTGCAAAGCCATGGAAAGAATTACCATATAATTTATTTATCAAGGACATCACAGGTGACCTCTAAACACTGGATCCATCAGTTTGGCTTTATCAAAGGAAGGTCATGCTTAAGGAATCTGGTGGACTTCTTTGAAAAGGTCATTAAAGCAATGGATAAGGAGAAAACAGTGCATACTGCCTACCTAGATCTGGCTAAAGCATTTGATACAATATCCTACTCGGGCATTGTCAAGACCTACGGGACTAGGTATGAACCCCTTTACAACATGCTGGATAGTTAGCTAGCTGGCATACAAGACATCCCTAGACCCTGTTTTGATGAATCTTATGCACATCCACAAAACAAACAGCATCAAAACTACTACACCTAAATTGTGCTTGTGACAAACAGGTTGCATTGGAAAGACAGATGTGTTTCTCAGAGAATTCCCAATGTCTGGAACAGTCTGCCTATCCATGTGAAGCAGAATTCCTCCCTATCCATATTTAAAGCTCAACTTGGAGCAATTGATGGGTAATCATTAAACATCCTGATAAAAACTCCCTCACTGAATAACATTCTTACCTCCTACTCTAATCTTTCGTCCCTCAGGTCATCCAAAAGTATTCAAGTATTGACCATCAAACCTAACAACTCAGGAGGGGAAGCCCTTTATGCCAATTCCATTGGCAAGACTTGGAATGCCCTCCCAAGCAACCTTAGACAAATGACCACTCTGCACCAATTTAAAACTCACCTCCGAGCGTTACTAAATACCCAATGGCTCTGCCCATGCCCTAACCCCGACTAATAGCGCATGCCCTTGACCCCAAACAGCTTAACCAAGCCACTATGCAACCCAATTAACAAAGGGTTCACCCTGTAGCCATAACAATCTATCTCACTAACTCCTCTTTTATCCAGGATTACATTTTTGTATTACTTATTGTTTTTATCCAGTATTACATTTTTATACTACTTATTGTTTTAAAAGTCTAACTTCTATTGTATTGTCAGTATATGTACTCATGTACCTCTGTTCTTTGGAGCTTTTCTCCCCGGGCCTCCACTGAAAACGGATATGTATCCAGCTGGACTAACCCGGTCAACAAATGTAAAATAAATAAAATAATCAGAAATTTACCCCTGGTGGGACTCCTATATCGCTGATAGACGTCAGTAAATCACCCCTTATATAAATCAAACTTGTGGGTCAGATTTAGGTTGCACAGCTAGGCTTAAAAAGGGCCCTAGTGGTAGTTATCCTAGTATGCACCACTTATGAACCTATAACTTGAGGGGGGAGGGGTGTGCCATAAGTGATGATTAGCAGAGGAAATGGCTGACTAGCAGTAGTGGTAATGACACACATCAGACATTGCAATAAACAAATTTTGAAGCTTTGTCATAGAATTTTATGAAGTTAGAACACTTGACATCCTTTATTTCCAAATAATGATTTTACAGAATTTAGAGACTTTGAAGTTGAAAGTCACCA
Source organism: Protopterus annectens (assembly GCF_019279795.1). Lineage (NCBI taxonomy): Eukaryota > Metazoa > Chordata > Ceratodontiformes > Protopteridae > Protopterus > Protopterus annectens. The sequence continues at coordinate 1,176,494,647 of NC_056745.1, forward strand.
GTTTATGACATGAACTGAATGGGGAAGGAGATACTATGGGGATAGTGCATGAAGAGGCTACAATCATAAAGACCAGGTCAAGAAGATCATATCCTATGTAGGAGGTTTATTTTCAGTCTAGTTCTGGGAGCTTTAGTTACTAAATGTAGAATCTTTTCGCATATCCTACATTGGAGGTTTAGGTGCTGCAGTTTACCAAGGGGTAGTTTGTCTCCTAAAATGAAAGAGTTCTTGCTTATGGACAGTTCAGCAGATATGTTTAGGAACTGTAAATTAATTTATGGGGACATGCACGGAGTCCTGTAACAGGCTATAAGCTGACAGCTGGTCCCATTTAGTGCAATCTGGAGTTTAGTTAATTCAGGTTTGTGGGTGTCTAGAAATCTGCCCGGATGTGATATGATCTGCAGCAAACATGGAAATGTCACCACAGTTGCCAATGGGTCTAAAAGCATGGTAGGTGTGAAACCTACTTATGAAGGGAGTGCTTTCTATACACAGAAACCAAGTTTCAGTAATTCTAAAGATATGGATGTGATCCAAATACAGGAAAGACTCCAGGTCAAGCAGTTTGTTGTCCATTAGCTGGACTCTGTCTAAAGAAGAGCACTATGGGGCCAACAAAGGCTTTAGCCAGTAAACAGAATCCTTGGATTGAGAAGTGCAGGCCATCCTTTCCAAGCAAGTAAGATATTTGAGCATCTTGTGCTATACTAATCAACATTTTTGGAAAAAAAATAATAAAATACAGTGCACCTCTAAACTTGGCTTCACTCAGCTAATCAATTCCCCAACCCGCCTGAATAAAAGCACCATTACCAGTTCCACTCTTGACTGGATACTTACATCCAATCCCAATGTATTTCACAACCCTTGTACTCTACCTGACACTTTAAAGTGATCATCTTCCCACCTGTATCCAATGACACTCTCTCCAATCATGTAAATCACACTGTTTCAAAGGAATGTTGTATTATTTCACCCACGCAAACCCTTCTATCCCAACCCTTATCCTAATTGCTCTGGCACTGATATGGCCACACTCAACTCCTTCACCAATATCATTAAAAACCTTTCTTTAAATAACTACTCTACCTCTAACTCAACCTTTCTCTCTCTCCATCTACCCTCTCAACCTCCTTCTCATTTAAACCATTCCTGCTTATGTAAAATCACTCCGCAGCAAACTTAAAACCTGCTCCCCTTCTGCTGACAATCTACCCCCATCTTCTTAAAACTGGCTGCTAACTCTATTGCTTACCTTATATCCATACTAATCAACAGGCTTATACAAAAATCCTTAGTCCCTGACACTTGGAAGTCGTTTTATACCATACCGATACACAAAGGAGAACCCTCCACTGACCCTTCCAACTTCAGACCTATAGATATTCTGTCTCTCTTTTCTAAAATACTTGAGAAGTGTATACATAAACAACTACTTGAATAGCTCTTATAAGAAACTCTACTAACACCCACACAACATGGCTTTCATACCAACCACAGCACTGCTACCGCCGTACTATCTTTCACTCAGACCACTGTCAAAACCAAAGACAACAACAGACTTGCATCTTGCCTATTTTGTGACCTCTCTAAGGCTTCTGACACTGTCTCTCACAACAAAACTTCTAGTTAACCTTCCTGACTTCAACCTCTTCAACTCAACTATTTCCTGGTTCTCTAGATATATCTCCAACAGGCTTCAGTCTGTCATATGGCATACTGTTGTCTCCCCCTTCCTCCCAGACCTCAATGGAGTCCCACAAGGCTCCATTCTTGGTACTTTACTATTTAACAATTTCACTAACAATCTCTACACATCTGTTCCCCACTCCACACTAGCACAATATGCTGATGACTTAACTATCATCTCCGCCTCTGATCACCTCTCTCAACTTCTCACCCTTACCCAAGAATCTTTACTCTGTTGAAAGATGGCACTCAGTAATCAGCTTTTACTGAATCCAAATAAAACCAAGCTCCTCTTATTCCTGCATAAATCCTTATCTCATGCTAATACTACCTTCATCACCACTTAATACTACCATCAAAGTGGAACCTCAGACTAAACTACCTGGAGTTATTATTGCTAACCAATTAAAATGTGATGTCCACATACAACAAGGCATCAAAAAAAAAAAAATTCAAAATTTAGGATTACTTTACAGGAATAAAGAATTTCTCAAATGAATCTAAAGTCTCTTTAGCACATGCCTGCCTTCTACCCAACCTACTTTATTGCTGCCCCAATTCTTACAAACATACAAACCAATCTTATATCCAAACTTGAACTCACTTACAGTAAGACTGCATGATTTACAGCAAACTTGTACTATCGCTCCCATCTCTGCCTAGCTTTAAAAAACCTTCAGTGGCTAGAATTCCACCAATAACTTCTCCCCCCCCCCCCAACTCCACCTCACCCACACCATCCTCTACAAACCCACCTCCTACTTAGCTCTCTCTTCCCTTATTTTCTGCACTCCCAGCCACATTTTTCATAGCTCTGATCAATTTCTCTTGGAGATTCACAAACCCAATAAAACCACAGGCAAACAACTTTATAACTACTCTATTGCTAATTACTGGAATAAGCTGCCTTTGTCTCTAAGAGCTATGTGACAATTGGGGAGAGATGGGCGAAGGCTGCCAGTCTAGTCAAATAGAATTTGATACATAATTCTGGCATTTGTAAATAAATGTAAAATACAGGCATGTTTTTCTTGAGTGAAAAAGAATATTGTGAAATGTGGAACTGCAAAATATGTGACAACATTGCACTCTACTGGCCCAGTGAAGCATGTTGTACCCTTTCATGTTAGAATTTGGCTCCAGGGCGGCTCAATGAAGATTTTATGCCCATTGTTTTAAGGGTAAAGTTTATGACCAGAATTTAGATGTGGAATACGTTTTAGCACTGTGATTTCTTGTAGGAATAGTTAAAGTTAGTAAAGATTAATTAGGTATTTTTCTTTGAAATCAAACTTGTCCTACTGTATTATTTTAAGTTTCTGTGTGATCTCTGAACTCTTAGATATCTCTGTGGTGTAGTAGTTTTGTCTTGTGTTTTAATTATTTATTATTAAATATTTTTAAACCCTTTTACATGTGACTGATTTGTGTAGAGATAAGCTCTAGAGTACATTGCATATTTACAGAGGTTATTGTAATAGGCCACTTTAAAGTAAGCCTTGACTGTTAGTCATACTTAGGGTTGCCACCTGTCCCTCTTTGCGAGGGACAGTCCCACTTTGGGCAGTTGTGTCCTGCGAAAAAAACTAAAAAAAAAATCACAAATGTCCTGAGATTTTAAGACAAAATATATTTCTTAAGCTTTCTAAAATAGTTGCATAAAACAGTTATTTTGTATCTGAAACACAAATATTATATGACATAGCATAAGCAACATAAATGCTATAAAAATAAGCTTTTATTTTGGCAAAAAAGTGAAGTTCTGTCCTTTGCACTGGCTGTGGGTATGATTTGTTCTGCAAATCACACGTTTCTAAAAAAATGTCCCACTTTGGGCATTTGAAAAGGTGGCAACCCTAGTCATACTACTACCACTGGATAATAATATTGCACAGTAATAATTGGACACCCTTTTAAGGGCCTTTTAGTAGCTGATATTATTAACTGGGTGGTGGCAGTAATTACTACCGCAAAGTCTGGGTAAAGGGGCACAGCTGGAAAATCTGTGTCAGCCTTTCCCAGGAGTGTCTGTAAAGTTGTATAAATACTTATCTCAAAGTGTGTGTGTGTGTGTGTGTGTGTGTGTGTGTGTGTGTGTGTGTGTGTGTCAGCTACTTGGCAGGGACAATAAGCACTGGTTGGACGGAGAGGGTACTGGAGGTTCTAGCGTGTCCAGTTAAATAAACAAACAGACAAAGGGCATTCACCTGACTAGAACTAATTCAATTTATTTTAAGCGCTTTTGAATGTAAAAATTTACAAACTTCCTCAGACAAACACAGTTGTTAACTGACTTAGTTTAAATAACCCTCCAAATCAATGACATCATATCCTGTAAAACATTTAAAAAGATATTGTCCATTAAATTACAATGTAATCACAAGAACATACTTCATTCCACATAAAGTTCATTTCACCTTTAACAAAACTTACATTAATTAAAATATGAAAGCATATAAATATATACAAGTATATTAAAACATATAACAGTATTAAAACTAGTACACAATTGGCCATTTAATGCCTATTTAAGGCCTTATGCTTCAAAATACATTTAATGGAACTGTATTCATTTAAACCGAGATAAGTGTAAGTGTTAGAACTTAGAGAATTATGGTGGCAAGTATTAACTAACTCCACAGATACTGGCCCACCTCTAATATTAGCATGCATTTGTTCAATAACAAGAAACAAAAATGAATGCTCAGGACATTCAATAATATGTTTTGCTAAAGCGATGTTTACATCTTTCCTATTAATGCTACATAAAATGGAAGTTGTTCCACCTAACATACGAGAAGGGGATACTAGGAATCACACTGAGTTTAGGGCTGACAGAGGAACAGGACTCAACAAGAGAGCATATATCAAACCCTCATTAAGGAAACATTGTAACATCAGATAACATTAGATACTGCTAAGGAGATAGCTATAGATATACTGCCCACATTATATATTCCACTTAGTTTATAGATAGTCATCCTCTGAATTTCGCATACATATATTATTTACCCATGGAATATTGGGAGTCATCTATTGTGTCCATTATTTAGTTATATGAATGTGGTTCCCTGGATATATAGATACTTATACACAAAGAGAATAACATTTACATACAGAAGTTAACTCCAAATGCATTGTGTAACTTAGTTATGATATTATATCTATTAACATTAATATGGATTTAATAATAGGGCATATATATATATATATATATATATATATATATATATATATATATATATATATATATATATATATATATATATTTTTTATATATTTTTTATTTTTATATTGTCTTTTATATATGTCTACTCTTTACACATGTAAAAATTCTCCAGTTGAAGTTTCTAATACATGTTGTTCCTTTAAGGTAATAATTGATGCAGAAGCTAGATTGCTATTAGCGTTTTGAATTTTTGTATAAATGCCTTGAGGGAATGATATTTATTAATGGATCTGATGAAGCTATAAGCAAAAGTGCGCTCATCCATTTTCTTTGTTTTTACTGAAGAATAAACCAGAGTTGAATATTATATATTTCCGCTTTTGCTCCGTTTTTACCATTGTTGATATTTTAGTTTTTAAAGAAGTGTAGTCACGGAGCATTCACTTGGTTGGCTAGCAGTGAACCTCTTGCTTTTGATTATTTTATTTCTTTTTCTTGCTGCTGCCACCTGGAGCGGGAATATGCAGGCGACTGCATGCGTTGAATTGGATTACATCCCTGAAAAAAGGGATAGAATAACTGATGTTCTACAACGGAGATTCTCCCAGTACTTGGATTGTGCTAAAACTGCTTTTTGGCAATGTGACTTGCCTTCTAGTGCTGACGACACATAGTGCGCCCGTCGACTTGGACAGAATGCAGAAAGCATTTGATGAACTAGAGAGAGACTTTCTACAACTCAAACGGCTTCAAACACAGCGACTGCATTTTCAATTTTGCTTGGACAAGAAAATCATACCAAGGGGACTACGTGTCTTCAATATGCCTAGCCAGGGAGCTTATTATCCAGACTTACTTACACGTTGGCAGCAAATTAATTTAGAGGTGAGTTGCAAGTATTTACAGCTCCTCATAGATTTCTTTAGACCTGAAGAGGTGCGACTTATAGATACTATAAGAACTAAAAAACAGTTTATTTTTGACAACTTTGTGCATGCAGCAGTACAACCGCTTTTTGAAAGCCTGCTTCATGGTGTAGCAGCTTATGAACGTAAATTGCTACATCAGAAGAAGAAGAAGAAGATCCAGAGGGACACTAATGACTTTAAACTGGGTCACGTGTTTATGTGGCCCAGACATGGACAGAGTATGACTACAGAAAATTCTATGAACATTCCTAGACATCGTAACAATGTATCTAACTTTATGGAAAATGCTGAATTGAATGTAGATACTGTCGTTAATGTAGAACATGCTACTAACGTGACTAGTGAAAATGTCCACTCTACTGCACCCTTAGAAGGGCAGGAACCTTTGATTATAGTAGATAACCTTGTAAATGAACAGGATAGGCCTACAGTATCTAATGATACATCAGTACAGGACACAAATGTAGATCATACCTAGGTAGTAGGCAATTTATACCCTGAGGTTCAGATGAATCAACTTACCTCTAGGGTAGATAGTATGCAAGCAGTTGTGAGGCCTAAAATCTTAACTAGTAATAGATCTATTGAACATCCACTTGAAACAAGTGAGGATTTCTCTTTTCCCCTACCAGTCCGTATGGACAGGGGTCCGCGACAGACATGTTCAATGAGTCGTTCAATGAGTCGCGGCCGACAGAAAAGGAAACATTCAGGAGAGTTTATTCCACATCAGACTCTCAAGAAAATGTGGGGCAGGGAGAACAATCGCTAGTATGTAATATCTCCTCCTACATACTTTCTGCTGCTGAGGAAAGTTTGCTAAATAAAGGGCTGAATTTTATACCTAAGAGCTACAGTAATCTTACAGATACCCTCACTGATTTAAAAATTTTCTGTAGAAATGTTATGTTGAAATTGATATATAAGCATACATATAGGAATGCACAATTAGGAATGCACAATCACCTAAGTTCAGGAATCTAAGTTGTGATGTTCCACAAAATCATCCATTAATCGATGCATATTTAAAGCTGACAGAGGAAGAACTATTTAAATACTATGATGGTAGGGCCTTACACAAAAAGTATTATGGAGTGGATAATTTGAATAGGAATGAAAGACGGTGCTTGAAACATCTGCAGTCAGAGACTTCGATTATAATTAGACCTGCCGACAAAGGAGGCAGAATAGTTATCATGGACTTTGATAAATATTTAATTTCCATGAATAAATTATTAAGTGATAAATTTTATATAGTAATTTCCAAGGAAGAAGTACACTCCGTTATTCGATATGTCTTAAACACAATATTAGACATTCATCATTCTGGCCTGATAACGAAGGAAGTCTTTGATTACCTCATAGTTAAGAATCCACTCATACCACAGATTCAAGGCCTTCCCAAAATTCATAAGAACATACATGAGCCACCTATGCGACCTATAGTTGCTGGAGGTGGCTGGGTAACAGAGCATCTTTCGGTCTATGTTGAGAAACATTTATGTCCTATACTAGATAAGAGTAGGCATGTTCTGAAAGATACTAAATCCTTTCTTGTGGATCTTTACGAATGCCTAAAGGATGTTACCACTATGGATTAACTTATTCTGGTCACGGTGGACATAGTCACTTTTTACTATTATTCCCAACAACATAGGCATTCAGTATATTTCAGACTATTTAAAGAAAAACAGTGATTTCACCTTAATACAGATAGATTTGATAACACACTTTCTAGAATTAGTCCTAGAAAATAATTTATTTATATTTCACGACACCATTTACAGGCAGCAAAATGGTGTGGCTATGGGGACCCCATGTGCCAATACTTATGCCAACATGTTTTTGGCACAGTGGGAAGAGACCACCCTATTTATGGTTGAGGAATTTAAGGCACATGTGGTCTTCTATCGACGATTTGTCGATGACCTTTTCATTTTATGGAAAGGGAGGAATGATGAATTGGATACCCTCTTTGGAAAAATGAACAACTTAACAAAGTGCCTTAAGTTCACCGTGAAGAGTTCTAGCTCTAGAATAGACTATCTTGATTTGTATATAGAAAGGCTATCTAATGGACTATTTAATACTGGCGTATATCGTAAGTCATGCTACGAAATAGTTTACTAATGAGATCTAGCATGCACCCGACTTATGTATTTAGGAATATCATCAAAGGCCAAGGAATGAGGGCCTCCAGGTTGAATCCCTCCAATGTAAGTTTTCATGGAAGAGCTTGATAGCCTAAGACTGAAATTGTTGAATAGAGGATATAGGCAAGAGGAGACTGATGAGCATTTGGCATTAGCAGCTAGCCTTAGAGAAGATGTAGCTGCACCATATTTTGGACCAAGTTTGAACCTAAATAGAGATGAGCTACCTCAAAGACCACCTCTTGTAAAAGTCCCCATTTTTTTACACTAGTGATAGAGTAGAACTAAATAATATCATTTCTAAGAATTGGTCCATTCTACAGGTCGATGGAGAAATAAGTGAGATTGTAGGTGATCGTCCACACTTTCTATATCGTAATAAAATGAACCTTAAAAGGATGCTCTGTTACCCCAGGGATAAACACGTATTTTCTGATGATGAATGTACCAGACCATGGGGGCATTGCAATTTTTGCATGTATATAGATAGTAGTAAGAGCTTTTTTCATCCTGACCTATGTAGAGAGTTTAGAACTTTAGCCAAAGCTGACCGTTTGACATCTCATGTTGTTTATTTGGCTGTATGTCAGAAATGCTCTTCTTTCTACGTTGGAAAAACCAATAGACCTTTTAGGGATAGAATACGTGAGCACATATATCATATCAGGAAACATTTGGATCATAATGCCTTAGCTAAGCATACTGTGCAACACGATGAAAGCCATACTTTCCTTTTTAGAGCCCTGGAAGTTGTTCCACCTAACATACGAGAAGGGGATACTAGGAATCACACTGAGTTTAGGGAGAACAATTGGATCATTATACCAAGGGCTGACAGAGGAACAGGACTCAACGAGAGGGCATCTATCAAACCCTCATTAAGGAAACGTTGTAACATCAGATAACATTAGATACTGCTAAGGAGATGGCTATAGATATACTGCCCACATACCATCATCTTTTATTATATATTCCACTTAGTTTATAGATAGTCATCCTCTGAATTTCGCATACATATATTATTTGCCCATGGAATACTGGGAGTCATCTATTGTGTCCATTATTTAGTTATATGAATGTGGTTCCCTGGATATATAGATACTTATACACATAGAGAATAACATTTACATACAGAAGTTAGCTCCAAATGCATTGTGTAACTCAGTTATGATATTATATCTATTGACATTAATATGGATTTAATAATAGGGGATATATATATATATATATATATACATATATATATTTTTTATATATTTTTTATTTTTATATTGTCTTTTATATATGTCTACTCTCTACACATGTAAAAATTCTCCAGTTGAAGTTTCTAATACATGTTGTTCCTTTAAGGTAATAATTGATGCAGAAGCTAGATTGGCTATTAGCGTTTTGAATTTTTGTATAAATGCCTTGAGGGAATGATATTTATTAATGGATCTGATGAAGCTATAAGCGAAAGCGCGCTCATCTGTTTTCTTTGTTTTTACTGAAGAATAAACCAGAGTTGAATATTATATATTTCCGCTTTTGCTCCGTTTTTACCATTGTTGATATTTTAGTTTTTAAAGAAGTGTAGTCACAGAGCATTCACTTGGTTGGCTAGCAGTGAACCTCTTGCTTTTGATTATTTTAACAAAACTTACATTAATTAACATATGAAAGCATATAAATATATACAAGTATATTAAAACATGTAACAGTATTAAAACTAGTACACAATTGGCCATTTTACGTCTATTTAAGGCCTTAAGTTTCAAAATACATTTAATGGAACTGTATTCATTTAAACCGAGATAGGTGTAAGTGTTAGAACTTAGAGAATTATGGTGGCAAGTATTAACTAACTCCACAGATACTGGCCCACCTCTAATATTAGCGTGCATTTGTTCAATAACAAGAAACAAAAATGAATGCTCAGGACATTCAATAATATGTTTTGCTAAAGCGATGTTTACATCTTTCCTATTAATGCTACATAAAATGTTCATATATTCTCTTTCTAAAGTGCCTACCAGTTTTACCAATATAGAACTGGGGGCATTTTTGACACTGGGCTAAATATACCACACCAGTGGCATTACAATTATATTTACCCTTAACTCTATATTTATTTCTACCTATGGAAAAACTATTAGTCACTTAAATATGTTTACACATTCTACAAGAACCACATTTGTACATGCCTCCATCCTTTTGTAAAGGGGGCAATACAGTCTCAACCAAATTTTTAAGATTCCGTCCCCTTTTATAAACAAGTTGAGGCATATCTGGTATCTTGTTTCTAATAAAAGTGCCCTCTTTCAACACCACCCAGTTCTTGTATAGAATACCCCACACAATTTCAGCCACAATACAAAAAGATGTAATAAAATACAATGAGGCATTGGATGTGTTACCTTCGTTAGATATAGTATTCATATTAGAGGAACTCAAATTTGGTCCCCCTAAAACAGTCATTAGTATTAACGCCATTAATGATTTCAATTCTACCAAGAATGGGTTTAAACCAACCATTATTATGTTTATTACTAACCTCAAATATAAGGTTGTCAATCAAGGTAGATGGGTATCTCCTTGCTATAAACATTGTTTTAAGTAGATAACATTCATCCCAAAAATCATCCTCTATGGTAGTCATTCGGGCTGCTCTAACCAGCTGGCCTGTAATAATAGCACATTTCTGATAATGGGTATGAGCACTACTGAAGTGAAGAAAACTATTAGAATATGTTGGCTTATGGTAGATTTTTGCAATATAACACAAATTCACCTTATCCTTAATAAGTAATACATCCAATTAAATTCGTAGGTAAAACTAAAAAATGAAGTAAGATTAGATAATATAGAGACAAATTCCGCAGCCTTGCTTTCATCACCTTTAAAAAAAAACAAAAATATTGTCAAAATAACGTGTGTACCAGCAGACAAATTCTTTAAAGATGTCAAGTTTAAACAGAATCTCATTTTCCCAATATGCCATAACGGTATTCGCAAAGCTCCCCCCACAGGGGGAACCCATGGCGACACCGGATTTTTGATGATAAAAATTACCTTTAAACAAAATGTAATTATTAGAGAGCACAATGTCCAGTAAATATTCTATTAAGTTAAAATCATCACCTAAAACTCCTTGCTTAAACAAAAACTCACAAACCCATTCGATACCTAATTTCTGAGGAATAACAGTATAATAGTCACGGACATCGATGGTTAAAAAAATAAATTTAGTCATCAAATCTTAAGCCATTTATTGCTTCCACAAAACTCCATGAATCCCGGCATATTTGTGGTTGATTCTCCAAATATTTTTTAAGTTTAGAGTCAACTAATTTAGCACACCCATAAGTTATACTGTTACGTCCTTCCACAATCAGGCGGAAAGGTGGTTTACTCATTTTGGTGAATTTTAGGCAATCCAAAAATAACTGGTGTAATGGGTGAGGGCATAGTCTCCCTACCTTTAACACCCATCACAGATAAATTACATAAATCCAATTCATATAATTTTTCAAGAAATCTAATGGTGTTATGCAAAGTGGGATTAAAAATATTGGAAATATGTACATCAGAATTCAAACTAGACATATTCCCAAGAAGACACAACAAGTTCAATTTACGTATGAAAACTTTCAGATCTAAAATGGTGTCAGCCACATTCATATGCTTGGCTGGTACAAAAGATAACCCTTTGGGCAATAAGTTCAGGAGATACTTCAAATTCAGTAAAATTATATATTCCAAAGTCACCAAATGTATTCATTAAAATACACGGATATGCAGTTTCAGCCATTTCTGGTGGATTCAATACACAATGATATGTAATTTTGGTCATTTTTGATGGATTCAATACACAGGGGCCAATTGTTATCTGCGGTGACTATTGTTCTTCCTCGGTTGCCGGTACCTGCCCTTGTGGGGTCCCGTAAAACCGCCCTGTACAGGCTTCTTGTTGTGAAAACCCGTATTATGAACGGTATTAGTCTGTACCCCCTGTTGGTTTCGCAGCCTTTCACTGCGACGCTGAGAAGGGAGAATGGTGTTATTCACATCTCCAGTACGGTCAATATCAGCTGTAATGTTATTCAAGACATCAGAATTAGCCAAAGCTCTGCCTTCCCAACATTAAGCAGTTCACCACTGGTTCTCAAATTGGTATTAAGGGGAGGTAAAGGGTAAGCTGTACATTGTGTATAATCCCTCATATCACGTGCCAACTTTTTTTTTGTGGCTTTTAGTCTCTCCAAGGTTTGTTCAATGCTAACAAATATACGTGAAAAATCATATTTATAACTAGGAAAGTCACTGTCCCCTTGAATAGCTTTTTCGAGTTCCAACAAATAATTCCTCAGTAACAAAATTTGTACATCATAGTCTTTTATCAACAGTTCAAGAAATTCACAGCCTTGTTTATCGAACAAAACCAAAAGGTCTTTAAGAAACTGGGAACCACGTTCTAAACTTACGGGAAACCACCATTGTTGTAGGCCCTTCGGGATGTGACCCTTCTCAATACACATACGTAAATAAACTGTTTCCAATTGAAGTTTCTTGAGTTTAAATAACTTATTATCAAAAGTTTTTAAATTACTTATAATAACCACAGTGTTAGTACGATTGTTAGCAGTCACAGCTGAAGTACTAGCTACTGTTTTGCTGCAAGTTAAAACCATCGGTTTATTGATGCACTCAGTCAATGAAGGCAGGTTAAATTGAACATTGTTATTATTCTGAACACTCGTACCTTCATTGTTTTGAACTGGAGAATGAAGTCCATTCAACATCTGGTTAGTCCTCGGTAAAACTGCTGATGTGAAAGGTAAACCTCTATTTCCATGCAATAATGCACTACAGTTGGCGTTCCCATTCGGGTTAACTTGCCGACCGGAACCGCCAATACTTGCTGCTATACCACTAAGGCCATCAACTTTGGCATTTAAGCCATCCATTCGTGCATTCAGCTTCTGAATAAGCAAAGTTAAATTGCCCATAAGACGGTCTCCGTCACCACCCTGCACATCCATTCTCCCTTGAGAGAAAAGCAATTGCGAGTCCGGTTCAAACCCACTTGCCATAAATAAAAACTCTTTCGCAAAACAAACAAAATAACTTAAAAAAACAAACAGGCAAAGGGCATTCACCGGACTAGAACTAATTCAATTTATTGTAAGCGCTTTTGAATGTAAAAATTCACAAACTTCCTCAGACAAACAACAGTTGTTAACTGACTTAGTTTAAATAACCCTCCACATCAATGACATCATATCCTGTAAAACATTTAAAAAGATGTCCATTAAATAACAATGTAATCACAAGAACATATTTAATTCTACATAAAGTTCATTTCACCTTTAACTAAACTTACATTAATTAACATATAAAAGCATATAAATATATATGAGTATATTATAACATATAACAATATTAAAACTTGTACACAATTGGTCATTTAACGTCTATTTAAGGCCTTAAGCTTCAAAATACATTTAATGGAACTGTATTCATTTAAACCGGGATAGGTGTGTAAGCATTAAAACATATTAAAGTGACTAATAGTTTTTCCATAGGTAGAAATAAAGATAGAGTTAAGGGTAAATATAATTGTAATGCCACTGGTGTGGTATATTGAGTCCAGTGTCAAAATTGCCCCCAGTTCTATATTGGTAAAACTGATAGGCACTTTAGAAAGAGAATATATGAACATTTATATAGCATTAATAGGAAAGATGTAAACAACACTTTAGCAAAACATATGATTGAATGTCCTGAGCATTCATTTTTGTTTCTTGTTATTGAACAAATGCACGCTAATATTAGAGGTGGGCCAGTATCTGTGGAGTTAGAACTTAGAGAATTATGGAGGCAAGTATTAACCAACTCTTACACCTATCCCAGTTTAAATGAATACAGTTCCATTAAATGTATTTTGAAGCTTAAGGCCTTAAATAGACGTTAATGACCAATTGTGTACTAGTTTTAATGTTGTTATATGTTTTAATGTACTTGTATATATTTATATGCTTTTATATATTAATTAATGTAAGTTTTGTTAAAGGTGAAATTAACTTTATGTAGAATTAAATATGTTCTTGTGATTACATTGTGATTTAATGGACAATACATTTTTAAATGTTTTACAGGATATGATGTCATTGATGTGGAGGGTTATTTAAACTAAGTTAGTTAACAACTGTGTTTGTCCGAGGAAGTTTGTGAGTTTTTACATTCAAAAGTGCTTACAATAAATTGAATTAGTTCTAAGCCCTTTGCCTGTTTGTTTCTTTAAGCTTGCCCAGCTAGGCTGAGACCTGGACCCTATAGCTGTGCCAGTGGGGAATCTTATTGGGGACCAGGTGAGCAAGGGAGCAGCCAGCCCCAGACTGACTGTGATCTCTGTGTTCACTTAAGGGAAATTGTACTTTACTGTGTGTATTAGTTATCCTTTCCTCTTCTATGAGACAACCTCCCTGGTGTTAGTGGTGAGGATTGAGGCTCCTTGATCGCTGGGCCAGGGAGCGGTCATCACAAGCTATACAAAACACTAACTTTTTAAAAAATCCTTAAAAGTCTACCTGCTAAATGCTAGGACCTGCACGTGTTATGATCCAATATAAAACACTCATCCCTCCATACTTATTTTGTTACAACTAGTACTAACTACCATCTCCACATTGTCATATAAATTACACATAAAACTCTGCATCTAATCATCTATTACTATTTTTCCTATTCTCCTTTTGACCATACCTACCCTCATTGTGTGGTATACTAAAACCCGGAGATACTGAAACTCTATAAAAAAAAAAAAAACTGAATGCCTACAGTTTAAACATTTGGCTTCTAAGTCATGTCTTATTTGTTTCTCTCTGTAATGTATTTTGTATTCTCTTGTTTTTTTTTCCTTCTTCTTCTAAAAGGAGTGTAATTCACTGTATCTTTTTGTTTATTTTATTTATTTTTACATGAATTAAGATAAATAAATAAACATGAATCCCAAAGACTTTGGCTCAATTCATTTCTTTTCACCACAATTATTACAGTGCAGTCTGGTCCAAAAAAAGTCAGAAAAAGTAAACAATACGTGGATGATACAGAAAGGCAGTCATGAGGAAAAGTGTGAGGGCATGGTGCTCTGGGCGATGTGTATGGGAAAGGGTCAGTGGGCAGCATGGATATGGGTGTCATGGAATCTGTTGTCTAGGGCACCTATTCACCCTAGTCTAGCTTTCCTTTTTTTTCTCTTCCTTTCTTTTTTGTCAAGGAAGATCTTAGTAGTGTTATGGAGGTCATGCTACTTTTCAAATTTTTTGATAAGATAATGTTGTTAAAGGTTCTTTGTAATTTTTTCTAGCAGTGTTTCTAGCTATGAATTGGGTTGCATACATGTAAGCACTGATACTGTCGGAAATGTAAGTATTACTAATGGTAGCACGTTGACCGATAGGCCTGAGACATTATTTATTCCTTAGACTTGGGAGTACACTGTGCATGCTGCACATGAATCATTTGTAATGAAGCAGAATGGCTAAGCTGACATTTTTTAAACAAAGCAGAGAACTACACTAAAGTGACATTATTTTAATCCCAAAATGTGAAACAGACGGTTTAACTGCATTCCTCGCCAATGATGTAAACTGGCTAGGCTCTTTTTTTAAGCAAGAAACATCTTTATTAAATTATCAGATATGACACAGGTAATCATACATTTATATAAATGAAAACAAACCAAACTGGCAAAAACATTTAGTTGCAAATATTATACATCACAAACCATATTGGCACAACTGTAGTTGCAAACATTATACATCACTTAAAATCTATCCAGTCATTGTCAGTCAAACATTACATAGCTCATTCAAATCCTGACTTCTTTTAAACTCATTCCTAATCTGTATGTATTGTTTCCAAAACTCCCGCTGGTTTTCCTAATCTGTATGTATTGTTTCCAAAACTCCCGCTGGTTTTCCAAGTAATTTGCTCCTACACTTTTCTAAATATCCAAATTCCAGTTTTATCTCTGTTACTATATTCACTACTTCTAGTAAAGTTTGGACTTTGTATTTCCATTTTCTAGTAATTGCTTTTTTGGCAGCCACCAAAATTAGACACAGCAAGGCCTTACCATGTCTAGGCAATTCCGATTATGTATCATAGATCAAAAAAATAATTTTCTTAGTTAACAATTTGCTCATCTAGTATCTCTGACAGACTAGTCTGCAGGGAATCTTTAATGTCTGCCAACTCATTACACTCCCAGAAAATACGTTCCCATCTACCTCTTTCTTTCTCATCAAACCTCCAACATATGCGGTCTACCTGAGGAAAAGTTCTTTGGGGTCTACTTAGCCTAGAACACTTTCAAGCAAAGATCCTAAATCTTCTAAACTGTGTTGCATATTTGGAAGATAGATATACACATATCCCCCATTATTTCTTTGTGAATTGCTTATCCAGTCTCTCTACCCAATCCTTTTAACCTCCTCCTGTCATTCAGTGTTATAGTTATCATTCAATATTTTATATGCTATACTAATTATTGCTTTTTTTAACAGCGGTTTCTGTGCTACATTCTACTAAAAACTCTACCAGTGCTGGTCTTTCACTTAGGATCCCCATATATCTTTCTCTTTGCTTATACTGATATCAATCCATGATAGAGAAGGTAATCTCTAGCCTGCAGTCCAAATAAATTCTTGGCCTCTTCCTACTCTATTACCTTTCCATCTCTTAATTATTTGCTCCCAATACTTTGGTTCTTTTGCCAGTATTTTCTAATAAGTTCCAGCCCTCTCTTGCTTACTGATAAATGCAGTCATCCCTTATGCTGTGCCTTTGTTAATTTTGTGAATGTATGCACACCTTTCCTGCTGTGAATGCATACCTCCATTATCACCTCTATGTCCCACTGTGTGCCACTACCGAGTGTGTTAATCACATGTTATTAGGGTTACCACTGGTCACTCTCTGCAGCGAGGCAAGTCCTTCTTTGGACAGTTGTGTCCTGTGAAAAAACTAAAAAAATGGCAAATGTCCTGAAATTTTAGGACAAAAATACTTCCCAAATTTTCATTAATAGTTGATTCCAACAGCTATTTTGTATCTGAAACACCTCTATATTATATTAAATAGCATAAGCAACTAAAACGCTACAATAAGCTTTTATTTTGGCAAAGAAATGAAGGTCTGTCCTTTGCACTGGCTGTGGGTTTGTTTCATCCTTCAACATCTAACATTTCTACAAAAAATGTCCCATTTTGGGCATTTAAAAGGTGGCAACCCTACTTGCTACAACCATTTATTTGTTGGTTGGGGGGACTGGGCTAGTGCTACAGTTTTTGCACAAACTAGTACCTTTTAAAAGGTTTTGTTACTGGTCTGCTTAGGTGTACTTAATGTTTTGTACATTTTATTAAAATGTAATACTAAAGGTAACTGTATGTTGTTCTTTGTACTGCACCTTGTGTAATATTTTTGTACGTAAACTAGGCTTTGATTATAGTTGTAGATAAAGTATAAAGGCCTATAATAAGTCAAACTCTGTGTATATGTATGTGTATGTGTGTGTGTGCATGATCACCACTGACTAAGTTTCAGATCAGCCAGGGTTAAATACAAGATGTTTCATACATAAAAAAGGTAGGCATCCAAGCAATAACACAGGAGTTCACATTAGTTATATAGAACTGTATATGTACAGTACAGTAAACAAGCAGACTAATGTGCAATATTTAAAATAGTTTGAAAAGTGGGTAAGCCTTCAGTAATTTTTGAGAGCAGCCAAGAAATGGGAAGGACAGGATATTGTGTTAGGAGATATTTCCTTGAAGTTGAAGTATTTAGCTTGTATGAAAGTAGTATTCTGAATTCGGAGGTTTTTTTTTCTTTTATTAATGCTGCATTAAGGAGACAATACAAAAAGGGGGATGCAGAGACAACCCGGAAGAATAGTAGTGAGATAGAAAAGAAAACATATGCACAAAAAGTAAAAGAAGGCAAAAGTGGAGTAGCAGAAAAGACGGCAGAAGAAAATGAAAAAGGGGAATATGTAGTAAGTGTAGTAAGGATTCAAAGTAAAGAAGACAAAGAAATGGAGAGATATGAAGTGTTGGACAACTGAAGAGCTCCTTTGGGTTTAAAAGCACATTACTAACAAAGAGACATTTTGTGACATTATATTTGAGGCTGTTTTTCCAATGGAAATTTTTTCTGAAGAATATAAAAAAAAAAAAAAAAAAAAAAAAAAAAGGGTCTTTAACCCATGGAATCTTTATGTGATGAAAGCATTTAACAGGGAAACAAAAAGGAAAATCCATGTACAATTTCAAACAGAGGTAGAAAGAGAGAATTTCTTAACATAAACTTTCAAATGTCCTTTGAAATAGTGGACATTGCAAATGTTTATGACAAAAAGGATTTATGGACTGGTGGCTGGGACTGTAATATTGTGTTAAAAATATAAAGAGAAAAAATATACATATACCAAGCATGATAAATGATGAGGGAAACGAGTGTTGTAAAATAATGGGGACAACCCAAAACATTTTTTTTTGTGTGGAAAGGAAAGACATTTGATTTTTTTTTTTTTGAAAATGACATCTGATAAGTAACTGTGACAAAATAAAATGTTATATTTATAGGGAAATGGAACATGATGCAAAAGTAATGTGAATTGAAATGTTATAAATTTAACACAACTAGAGTAAGGAAAAAGAAAGCGAAGAAAATGGACAAAGAAGAAATGTTACAAGTAGTGGAAATAGAAGTAAAATTAGAAGAGAAAAAAAATAAAAGAACACAGAAGAAGGTTCTGAAATAAGTAAAGAAGACAAATTGGGAGATAGTAAAAGGGAAAAAAGTCTATTGGTAAAACACAGAAAAATAAAGTTGAAATAGCCGAGTACACATGAAAAAATAAAGGAAATAGATGAGATATATACATATAAAGTTAATGATTGGGGCTTGGAATAATGGTTAAGGTGCTTGATTCACAGACACAAGGTACAGTGTTTGATTCTTACCTTGGGGAAAGAAATTGGCTAGGATTTGAATGGCTTATTAAGAAAGCTAGCCTAGCAATTAGCTAAGAACTTATGAAACCATGAATTTAAGGAAAAGGGAAAATGATAATTTTAGAGTGCTTTATGTAAATTTGAATAGTATCAAGAATAAGGTAAGAAGAACAGGAATTTGGAGTGGTGTAGTACATGTCATATAGATGCAACTGTATTAGGAGACAAGATTTTTAACAAATTAAATATTACTAATAGAAAAAACTATGGGGAGGAAAGATAATCTGGAATTTGGGAAATGACAGATGTTCTGGAATTGCTGTATTCTGTAGAAATACGGTAAAGATATTAAATGTAAATTTAGAAAATATGGGAAGATTAAACACTGTAGATTTAAAATGGAAAGAACAAAGTACATAGAATTATATATGTTTATACTAACTGTACAGAAAGGGAAAGCTTATTTCATCAGATTTTAGACTATGTAGCTGTAAACATAAATATTATAATAACAGAGAAATGTAATTGTGATTTAAAAGGCAAACGTAAAGAGAAAGAAAATGATACCTTATAAGTTATACGATGTGACAAATTAATAGTTTTGAAACAAAAATCAATGGACTTACAAAAGGGGCATGCATAGAACTGAAATAGATTTTATAGTACCAAAAGATTTAGTTATAGAAGAAGAGGAGGTAGATGAAACAGGATTTTCTTATCATCTTGCAATATGGGTAGAGATAAAGGAAAACAAGGAATATATAAAAATAGGAAAGGGAATAAAAAGGATAAATGAGAAAGAATGGTATTAAGAAGTAAAGAGATTAGTAATACAGTTATGGAAAGTTCATATTACTATGAAAACATTTTATAAAAACGTGTCTGAATGGTGGATGATATTTAAGGAAAAAATATACATTTTTTTTTTACAGTGGCAATAATGATGAGTAGAGAAAGAAAAATATAAGAGCACATGTAGACATGCATTGGAAGATTTAGAACAGAATGATATAAAGTACTTTCACAAGAAAAAAATTATATGAAAGAAATCAATAAAAAAATACAAGAACTGTTATATAAGCAAAGATATTTTTTACAAAAAAAGAGAAAAAGTATTGAGTTAATGAAGTAGATTAGTAAAGAAAGATGGTAGTATAATGACAGAAATACATGTAAGAGAAGAAGCAGAAAAGTCAGGAAAATATTATGAACAGTGTAGTATGACGTACAATAAATGTTTAAAGAAAAGAGGTAGTGAAAAAAACACAGAAAAAGAAAATAAAGAGTTGAAAAAGGAGATTTCTTAAAATGAGCTATATAAAGTAATAGGACAAGTAAATATAGATTTGCCTGCAGAACCAGCTGGAATAGAGTACACAAATGTAAAGCACTGGCAAAAAAATATTTTTTTTAAAGATTTTGAATGAATGGTTAAATTAAGGCTTTATGTATGCAACATTATCTAGTGGAATACTTAAATTCATACAGAAGAAAAAGTACAGTTTTGTACCTACCATAAATGTAGATGTTCGAGTGCTAATACAGCTGCAGTCATAACAGATGGGTTCTCCTGCTGTCAGGCGGGTCCTCGGTCGGCCGAATTCCAAAGTCTAGGTCCGGTGTCGGTTGTCGTCGCCTCTTCCCTGACGTCAGTGCGACAGGGATATAAAAGAACCAGCAGACACCATTTTCTTCAGTCTTTCTTGCCCCAGATGTCAGGTGCCCCCAGACGGAAGGCAATACATAATTTTATGTAATAATGCAATGCAATATAATCAGAAAACAGTAGTTGCAAGCAAATACACCATAAAAGAATACCCCAATCAGGTTGTAAGAGGAGGTGTTAGCCACCAGGCCTGGCCCAAGAGGGGAAGGAGGGAGGGAAACTTGGACTGCAGCTGTATTAGCACTCGAACATCTACATTTATGGTAGGTACAAAACTGTGCTATGTTCATCGTGCATACAGCTGCAGTCATAACAGATGGGAAGAATCCCAAAGCTACGAAATGGGTGGTAGGCACTAGGTGGAACTAGGAGGAGCCAGAATGCCCTGCAAAACTGCAGTGGCAAAGCCTGCTCTAGTTTTGGAGTATAGAGGTAGGTGGTAGTGTTTAGAGAAGGTATGAACAGAACTCCAAGTGGCTGCTTCCAAAATATCTTTGGTAGGAACTCCTCTGAGGAAGGCTGCAGAGGTAGCTGTGGCCCTTGTGGAGTGGGATCTGATGCCTGCAGGTACAGTTTTACCATGAAAAGAGTAACAAAAGCGTATGCAGTGGGCTATCCATTTTGAAATTGGATGTTTGGAAATTGGCTTCCCTTGAGCTCCTACAGCATAGGACACAAAGAGCTGTTCTGATTTTCTGAAAGGCTTTGTTCTGTCCAAATAGTAACGCAGCTGTCTATGAATGTCCAAGGAATGTAGTAGCCTTTCCCCTTTGTTTTGAGGGTTAGGGTAAAAGGTAGGTAATTGTATAGCCTGATTTAAAGCTACCCTGGATACCACCTTAGGCATAAAGGACGGGTTGGTTCATAGGGAAACTCTGTTCTGATGGAAGATGATAAAAGGCTGCACAGCCATGAGGGCTTGCAGTTCCGATACCCTACGAGCTGAGGTGATAGCCAGAAGGAAAGCTGTTTTCCAGGACAAATATTGCAAATCTGTTGAGGCCGCTGGCTCAAAAGGAGGCAAGGTTAACTTTTCTAAAATGAAATTGAGGTCCCAAGCAGGAATTGGTTGTTTCCTTGGAGGTTTTATATTCTTAGCCCCTCTGAGGAACTGTCTTAAGAGAGGGTGAGAGAATAAAGGTGGATCAGTGTTGTATTGTGCAGAAATGGCTGAGGCATGGATTTTGATGGAGGAGAATGAAAGTCCACTGCTTAGCAGCTCAGCTAGATACTGTAATATTTGAGGTAAATTCAGTTTTCCAGGATCCTGGCCCTTTTTCTCATTCCAGGCACAAAACCGCTTCCATTTTGCGGAGTAAGGTTTTCTAGTAGACGGCCTTCTGGCCTCCAAAATGACATCCTGCACCTCCTTGGAGAGTAGGGTCTGTTGTGATGTTAAGGAATCTTCCATGCGGCCAGATTGAGTGTTTTCACCTGACTGTGAAGAGTTTTGTAGTTGTGCCGAGTCAGAAGTAGAGGTATTAGAGGTAGGGTCCATGGAGGGGAATGCGTCAGGCTCCTCAGGAGTGGGTACCAGTGTTGTCTTGGCCAGTCTGGAGCAATGAGAATCATCCTTGGTCTGTCTGCTCTGGTTTTTAAAAGTACTTTGGGCAGTAGAGGAAGAGGTGGAAAGGCATAAACTGTCAGTGCTGTCCAACTGAAAGAAAGAGCGTCCACTCTCCAGGCCTTTGGATGAAATGTCCTTGAGCAGTATTTTGTCAATTGCTGATTTTTGTGGGAGGCAAAGAGATCTATGTCTGGCCTTCCCCACGCTTGAATTATCTCTGTAAAAACTTGAGGATGCAACTTCCATTTGTGTGGATCTGTCATATTTCTGCTTAGGTTGTCTGCCAGCATGTTTTCCATGCCTGGCAAGTACTGCGCTTGAAGTTTGATTTGCAATTCCAGAGCCATGTTCCAAAGTGACATGGCCAACCCGCATAAGGGGTAGGAATGGGTTCCTCCTTGTTTGTTTATGTACCACATTACTGTGGTGTTGTCTGTCCTTATCAATAGTTGACCTGGATGCAGAAGGTCTTTGAAAGCTATAATGGCATTTATTACTGCTAGCATCTCCTTTTGATTGATGTGGAGGTGCTTTTCCTTTTGGGACCATTTGCCCTGAATGCACCGGTCTGTCATGTGCACCCCCCAGTCGTAGTCCGCGGCGTCTGTTATGATGACTTGATTTGCTAGAGGCTTGCAGAATGGTAGACCTGTGTTTGTTTGGCATGCTTGAGCCCACCATAGAAATTCCTTTTGAAGACATGGAATTAATGGTAATATTGTTTCCAAATTGTGGCTGTGTTGAGACCATAGGTTTTTTAGGTACCATTGAAGTTCTCATATGCAACTTTGCATATGGGATTAGTAGAATGCAAGATGCCATGAATCCCAGAACCTGCAGGATTTTCCTTGCAGTCAGCCTGGTGAAATTTGCTAGTGTCTTGAAGTATTGAGTTAGTTGCCCCTGTTTCTCTGGCGTAAGATAGGCCATCTGGGTGTTTGTGTCCAAGTTGGCACCCAGGAAAATTATTTTCTGAGATGGCGTTAGCCTGGATTTCTCTTTGCTGACTGTGTATCCCAGAGAATTCAATAACCTTATTACATAAGCCAGATGTTCCAGAAGTATGTGTTTGCTGTCCGCTTGTATCAGGCAGTCGTCCAAATAGGGGTATATTTGTATCCCTTGAAGTCTGCAGTAGGCAATTACTGATGCCAGGCCTTTCGTGAATACTCTGGGCGCAGTAGATAAGCCAAAGGGCAATGCAGAGAATTGATAGTGGATTGAACCTGCAAGAAATCTGAGGTATCTTCTGCAGCTTTGTCTGACTGGGACATGCAGGTATGCCTCCTTGAGGTCCAATGTTACCAGCCAAGACTCCTTGCCCAGCATGAAAAGAAGCTGCTGTAAAGTGAGCATCTTGAATTTTGGTACAAGTAGAAATGTGTTTAGGATGGATAAGTCCAAAATAGGTCTCCAATCTGTTCCCTTCCTTGGCACCAGGAATAGTCTGGAATGAAAACCTTGACCTTGTTCGTAAGTAGGTACCTCTTGAATAGCTTTCATGCCCATGAGCTTTGAAATTTGTCTTTGAGCCTCTGCCCTTTGATTGTGTGGCAGGTTCGGCATGCCTCTCATTTTTGAAAGGGTGTGAAAATGGAATCTGTAGCCTCTGTTTATAATGTCCAGGATCCATTTGTCAAGTGACAAAATGCCAATTTTTTGAAAATAATGCCAGCTTTCCTCCTAAGGGTGCTGCCATTTGAGCCTTGCTTGGCATGCAAAGGGGAAAGTCATTGGGTTTGCTTTCTGAATTGCTGTGAACTATCTTCGCCACCTCTTGGTGTTGGAGTTTGCCATTGTCTGCCTCTATACCAACCTTGAGATTGTCCTCTGCCCCTTGGGCGCCTGTATCTACCTCTTTGGGGTCTGTCCGTGGCTGGAAAGGACCAATTTTTGGAAGGCCAATTTCTACTAAAACGTGGTGGTTGTACCTGTAGAAAATCCTTTACAGTTTGCATAGATTTAGCTTTTTTCTCCATTTTCCTTAATACCTCCTCAGCATTAGCACCAAATAATACATCCTTTTGTAGAGGAGCATCTAGTAATTTAGCTTTGACATGATCAGGCAAGGTTTGTTCCCGGAGCCAGGCATGTCTACGTATGACTGATCCTGTAACAGCAGCTCTACTTGAGGCCTCTAGAGCATCATAACCACATTGTAAGGTGTGTTTACCCACTTGCTCTGCACTATGCATCATATCCTGCAACTCCTTCAAATCTGGTTGTTCAGGTTGAGACATTTTACTTTTCAATTGTGATAACAGAAACTGTTGATATTTAAGCATATGGAGCCGACAGTTTAAGGCCCTCATGGCTAGGGTAGCCGAGGTATATACCTTTTTTCCCCACCTTTCTAAGGATCTAGAGTCTCTCTCGGAAGGTAATGGATTTTTAGCAGTAGAGGCCTTCACTCCCTTGGGGCCCTGAGAAATGGTTTCTGGGTCAGCAGCATGGCTTTTGTAAAGAAATTGGTGTGAGTTAGGAACCCTGTAGTACCTATCAGGCTTGACTGGGGCTGGAGGCAGGGAATCCGGGTTAAGGCAGGCCTCCGAGTAAACATCATCTAGTATGTCCAAGACAGGAGGTATCGCCAGATGTCTGTGCTGAGGTAGTAAGAGAAACTCCCTAAGCCTTTTCGTGGAATCTGAATAATCTTGGCCTTCCCAGTGGAAGTGTTCCCTCAAGGTATGCAAAGTTTCCCCGAATGAGTAATCCTCTGGGGGGGGGATACAGAAGGAATGGACTTCTCTGCATCAGAATCTTCAAAAGGGGAGTAAGAATGTTCCTGTTCATCAGAGTGCTCTGAAATAATGGAGCCCTGATCAGAGGAGGGAGATTCTTCCTCCACTCTGGGCCTTTTGTCCGGTGGGGGTTGGGAACCCCTGATAAGAGTAATTAAATCCTCAGCGATTTTAAGCATCTGCTTTTTAGGCATGGGGCCTGGAGATGGGCCCTGTGCAGCAGGTCTCTTGGAGTGCATGGCTGATTTAGACTTAGTAAAAGCCAAGATGGAAAAGGAAGAGGAAGGTCTGAAGACACCATGGGTGGAGGCAGACCTGTCCACATTATGAGGCTCAACAATAAGAGTGGTTTCGGTATCTGTAGTTGGGGTGTGGGCCGAGGAACCTGCGGCCTCGGGTACAGAAGACACTGCCAGAGAAGCGTCGTCGGTAGTCAGGGGCTGCGTAGGCGCCTCGCTGAGAACCGGACCATGTGTGGTCGGTTTTGGTGTGGTGTCGGTCCTTGTCCTTGCGTTTTTTGGACAAAACAGGAGTCGGAGTCTCCGACGACATTATATAGTTAAAAGCTTTACCAAAATAGTGCTGGGCAAACTCCGCTCGATGCTTAATAGTGCGTTTATTGAAAGTAGCACAAAAGCGACAGCCCGAGACGTCGTGGTCTGGGCCTAAACAAGGTATACAGAGGGAATGGAAATCCTTATGCGGTATTTGCTTCCCACAAGAAATACAATTGTTAACTTTGTGTGACATCGGTCTGAGGCAAGAAAAGTTTCCCCAATGGGGTACTTAGCTTTAAAGAAGACTTTGGTTTCCAAATTTTCGTAATTTCAGGAGCTGGCCGACCGGCACTTGCGAACTGCTTCTGCTTCGGGCACCGTGCGACAAAAAAGACTGAAGAAAATGGCGTCAGCTGGTTCTTTTATACCCCTGTCGCACTGACGTCAGGGAAGAGGCGACGACAGCCGACGCCGGACCTAGACTTTGGAATTCGGCCGACCGAGGACCCGCCTGTCGGCAGGAGAACCCATCTGTTATGACTGCAGCTGTATGCACGATGAACATCACAGAACAACTAAAAAATTGGAGAGATACTGTTGAATAATATTGATTATAAGATCTTTATGACAATAATACAAAAAATTTGAAACTAAAATAGAAAATATTATGGAAGACTGTATATATAATATAAAGGTGAAGGGTTGTCAAGAATTATTAATGATAGCTAGAGAAAGTGTGGATATTGTGAACAGAAAAGAAGCAAAAATTATGACAGGAGACCTTAATAAGGCATTTAACACAACTGAACATGAAATCTTATCAGTAATAATGAAAGAATATAATGTAAAATGAGAAAGTTAGGAAATTATTATTACTGTACACCGACATGCATAAAGTAAAAATAGTAAATGGCTGGTTGAGTCAGGAGGTACATATGAAGAATAGTGTAAGACAGGGATGTCCAATGAGTTGTATACTCTTTTCATTAGTTACAAATGTGATAGTATGTGAAATAAATTACAAAATGAAGGAGGTGGGGTATACAACACCTGAAGGGTTAGGAATTCCAGTTCTATTAACATATGTAGATGCCATTATAACAATTACAAAAAAATGGATAAAAGTAATAATTTGCATAAATGAGTTTCTAGAGATGATAGGGATGTTTTTAAATAAAGGAAAAAGTAAAGGTTTAGGTGTTGTAGTAAAGATTGTGAGTATGTATTTTACAATGAATGAAATTTCTGTGTTAGGTATACAATTTGCAAATAAAGATGCAAGTAGAATTCAATGGGGAAAAACAATAGAATAAAAGTAATAATTTGCATTAATTTTTTAGAGATGATAGGGATGTTTTTAAATAAAGGGAAAAGTAAAGGTTTAGGTGCTGTAGTAAAGATTGTGAGTATGTATTTTACAATGAATGAAATTTCTGTGTTAGGTATATAATTTGCAAATAAAGATGCAAGTAGAATTCAATGGGGAAAAACAATAGAATAAATAAAACAAACCTGTACTTTCTGGAGAACATATAAAATTATCATTCAGAAAAAAGTGTATTTGATAAATTTAGTACTGATGGGAAAATGTCACACTTAGCAAGTGTATTTATGTTGCCAACAGTATTTGAAAAGGAGTTAATGCAGATATCAATATTTATATGAGGTTCTAGATTAAACCCAGTAAAAGAGGAGTTCTGTATGT
>NC_056745.1:1176526774-1176700552 GCF_019279795.1 Protopterus annectens
GAAATTTGTTCAATCACATGTATATTAAAACTAAAAAGTTTACTTAGGTAAAGTAAAATTACACTAAATAATTCCCGGGGATAATATTAATACCCTCAAGGTTACACAGTACCCTTTTAGGTCAATATTAATTCAAAGACATGTCAAATCACATATTAGTCACCAAGTGAATTAAGTAGGTGACTTGTAGAAATTTACACTAGTGTAAGGTGAAATAAAATCCTACAAACAATCCTGTATTACAGGTGTGTTGTTAAAAAAGTCAAAAAAGTCTTGTAAATGTAATTCACTGTCGTCCCACACCTCTTACTAGGTTGGTCTTCCTGTCCCAGATGTTGTAGTTGTTTATGATAGAGACACTGCAGTAACAATATGGTATATATTATTACACAAACATAACACAATGTCTAATATTTTAGAACAAATGACATTTTATAGTTTAATAGACATTAAATACATATAAAAATATGTTATTTTTAAAAAATACGGTTTTATAGATTTTTTACTAAACAATTGAATAGTATAAATCAATAACAACAATAAAAATAGGTAGGGTATATTAAACTAACAACGATAAGTTAGGAAGTTATAAATTCATATACATTCATGAGACTTTTGTATGTTTACATTGTATAGGAATTTTGCTTGTAAATTAATCCGAACTACACAGTTTTTAAATCAACTATAACGAAGAGATGATTGCCCTTTTAAGGTTTTAAGTGACATCATTTGAGTATAATATTTAAATGTGAACTGGCGCGAAAGCCAGTGTTTGTCTGATGAAGTTTGGACATTGTTTCAAACGAAAAACGCTTTAAGCGTTTCACGCTACTTGTTGTGGAATAAAGTTTGTTTTAATATACCAGTGCAGCTTATTGTCGGACTTTGGCTTGCTGACTGCTTTGCGCTTGTGGACTTTGGTCGAAAGAACCTGCCGCTTGTGGTTGGAGCCTGTTCCCTTCTTCTTCTTTGTGGTACGGGCTTTGAAACTATGACAGACAGAGCCCAGGCAGAGAGGGTGTACTTTCATTGCATTTGAATCATGTCTCATTCACTATACAAACATGGACTTGTTCCAGATGCAGAGATGTCCAAGTATCAAGCAGCTTGCTATTTAGACTCTTGGTACTGAGAATGGCCACCTTGATTTTGTTTACTTTACAATTTAAATTAGCTGGTTATGTTGGGATGTTCATTGAACGAACTCTGTCTAAAAAACAGTCACATGGGTTAACAAAGGCTTTGGTCAGTATGTGGAAGTCTTTGAACAGGAGGTGTAGACTATCCTTGGTAAAGTAAGTAGGACTTCTAGTCATCGTGTTTCAAGGATATGCACAAAGGGTCCTCCTGGGATGACACCAGCTGTTAGTGAATTGTTGAAAACCACCACCTTTTCTTTGAATCTTGGCATCATTTTCAGTGAGGGGAGGATACCACTCAAGACGAGTCTAATCATTGACAGAAGCATGCATATCAAGTTCCTGCAAGTCTTTGTACATGTCTTTCATGAGTTTTCATACCAGATCATTCACTCCAGCATGGACTATGATCTTGTCACAGTTATACTTACTGGAGGAGAAGGCATTAAGGGCTCATGAAACATCAGCAGTCCTGGCTCCTTAGAGACAGATGATTGTAACTCTATGCTTGGATCAGTCTAGTGACTATAGAATTGGCATGCATAGCAATGGCGTCACCAATTATAAGGGTGTTTCCAGAAGTTTATTTTTTCTCGTTAGGTTCGGGGATGCTTTGCTGTTGGTAACATATTAATGAAGGACTGCATGTTGTAAATGTATTGGGGGAGTTCATAGATGATTACTTGTATGAGTTTTAAGAGACCCAAGTAGTGATTTCTTAATGGCATCAGTATATGACCATTTTATTTTTTGCTAATAGCATAAGGATATCATATTTGTACGAGTGGTGAAGCAGTACAATGCTTCCTGCATGCATGGGAGTTCATTTTCAGTGAGCATGTGGCAGGTTATTACAGTGCAATACTATACCAAGTGCTAGCAGGCTGGCAATGGAAGGGAAGGTAGAATGCTCTCCTCTCTCCATACTGGCTAATGTAGAAAAAATGCAAAAAAATAACTTCCGTGGAAGTACACGAATAATAATTTGAGGTAAAAATGCTTAAATGCACTTTTGAATGTGTATCTGTATGGACTAACTTGCCATTTTATCCAAGTCATCATTCTGTAATAGCTGCATTCCACTTCTCAATGTGTGCCTACTTGTAGTGACATTAAAATATATATTAGCAATGATTTTAATCCCCAGTTTGTTTCAACACGTTCTGCTTTACTATTTAATACAAACAGTAATTTGAGCAAAGCAATAGTTTGTTAGGGATGAACTGCATTGCACAGCTGACTGTATACAGCAAGAAATGTGTGGCTATTGCAGCTGAACAGTGAAATCTGTGATTAAATGACGACACTAGCTGCAATAATGGTTAAGGTCTTCATCTCCCATGCACAGGGAGCAAGGTTTGATGCTGGCCTATGGCCAATGCCTGTCTGAAGTGTGCATGCTCTCTCTGTGTCTCTGTGGGTTCCTCCCACCTCCAAAAAAACATGCTGAGCATATCCATCTTAAACTCACCCATGAATGAAGCTGTGGGCAGCAGCACAGACTCTAAATGGTGCCCTATAGGCTTGCCTCTCAACTGCACAGATTTTCACAGATTGTCCAGATTTTGGCCTCAAATTTCTGGTCTGTTTTTCAAAAAATTGTGGTTTTCTGGCAAATTAGTGGCAAACCATTAAAGACTGAAGTTCGAAAATAATGACAGACATTTGAGTTTCAGACTTCATATCCTTTTTTATTTTTAGACTTCATATCCTTCAGAAAAAAATCATGCATACTTTCTAAGTTTGCTAATGCAAAACCTGTTATTTTCTATGAACTTTCTAAGTTTGTAAGAGCACTATTTAAAAAATGTTCCTAGTTCTTGGCCTCTGTCCCACTTTCATTTATGGCTTTGTCCAGATTTCTTGCTCTAAGAGGTTGAGAGGTATGCCTATAGGGGGAAGAGTTGTACAGACCAACTGCTTTGGCCAGCTAATGTGGTGCACAGTATCCTCAAGATAGGAGGACACGGACCACAGACTTACACAGTGACAGGGCTAGCCACTCAGTGGTGTAAAATATGGCTCTAGGTGAGTCGATGTTGACCAATGTCACCAAAAAAATGAGTATAAGTAGCTACCGGTGATAAGTGGGTTGAGGACCTGGTCTACTCTGACCTATGCCTGGGATCCATGCTAACAGTGGGAGGGGTGTATATGTGTCCCTATTGGCCAATGTGTGCCTGCCATAAAGCCCAGCAGCCCTGGGTCAATAAGCTACTGGCCATCCGGTGTTCAGTTGCCCAGCCTGGGTTACCCGGGATAGCTCCGTTGAGAGAAAACTGGACATTAAACCAATCAACCTGCCAAACATGAACTAAGAATTGCTACACTCAGTGTAGGTTAACTGACAGGACAAAGCTTGGAAGTGGATAAAATGATGGTACAAAGGAGGCTGGACATCCTATGTATCCAAGAGACAAGATGGAAGGGCAGTGCAGGAAAGCTAGTCTATCACTCAGGAGGAGGACAGGCTAGAAATGGTGTCAGAATTGTGTAGAGAGGGACAGCCTTCAGAAGGCAGTAAGGGATGCCATCAAAATTAGTGACGGACTCATGGCAAGATTCTAGTGTAATGATAGGGCAGTAGTATTCATAACCTCAGCCTATGCCCCACAGCAGGGGTGTGATAGAGAGGAAAACAGTGTATTCATACAGTAGTTGCAAGATCTAGTAGATAAACAGGACATGAATTGGCGATGATATCGGGTGACTTCAATGCACATATTGGAACAGACAGAACAGGATACGAGGACTGCCGGGGTGTTGGGTGGGGCAACAGGAATAAAGAAGGAGAGGCCATTCTAGACTTCTGTCTGGCAAATGACTTGACAGTAGCCAACACACACTTCAGAAAAAGACAGACAGTCAAAAGATCACATACAAGAGTGGCCAACATGCAACTCAGGCAGACTTCCTCCTAGTAAGGAAAGACCAATAGGGTAGAATCAATGTTTGCAAAGTCATCCCCAGTGAAACAAATCACCCACAGCATAAACCACTAGTTACCACAATCTGCTGTAAGCAGTGGTCAGAGAAGGCTCCAATGTCAACTAGGACCAGGCTAAAGACCTGGAAGTCGACTAGGGAGAAAGTACAATACTTCAAGTAATTACTCAGGGCTCTAGCACCCAGAGATGAAGAGGAAATAGGTGGAGTTTAAGAAGAATGGCAGCGCCTCAAAACAGCATGTGTGAGGACTACAGAACAGATATGCGGCCAAGCCAAGTATAGAAATAAGGTACATAAGGAAAGCTGGTGATGAAATGCAGAAGTCCAGGAAGTCATCAAAAGAAAGAAGGAGTGCAGGAAAACGTGGGAGATAGACACGGAACACTGGTTGGCTAACAAAGAAGCTAAAAAGGAATTGCAACAGCAAAGAGGGCATTGGAGGCACTCTTACTAGCTTCTGGAAAATAACTCGGTAGGTGGCACAAAAACTATATTAGGTTGCAAGGCAAAGACAGAAAGATAGCATCCTTTATGAAGAGTGTCTGACTAGCAATACCCTGCTCACCAGTCCACAGGACATCAAAGGCAAATGGAAAGTGTACTTCCAGCAGCTTCTAAATGAAGACAATACTACAGAGGCTGTACTGCCCCAGACACAATCTATGATGAGAGAAGAGGAGGAGCCCACCCTAGAATAAGAATAGCACTAAGGAAAATGAAGTCAGGGGAAAGCTTCAGGCTCAAATGAGGTCACAACAGATAGGATACAGACGTTGGGTGAGACAGAGGAAAATGGCTCCTGAGGGTACTCGTAGCAGTGTGTAGAGAAAGGTGTATCCCAAATGATTGGAGAATAAGCATACTCACGCCAGTGTACAAGAAAAAAAAATTGACATCCACAACTGTGGGCAGTACAGATCAAACTCCTGTCACAATTCATGAAAATTCTGGACAGGGTGACTGATAAAAGGATACACAGAGAAGTAGAAAGTAAGATGGGAATAGATGAGCAGTTCGGATTCAGATCAGGATGCAGCACAACTGACCAGATATTTGCAGTGAGACAGACAGCCGAGAAGAAGCTAGAGATGAGGAGAGAGTCCAAGTGGGAATTCCTAGACTTGGAGAAAGTATATGACAAGATCCCAAGAAAGCTGATTTGGGCTAGTTCAAAGTCCCAGAAACATTGGTAGAATTAGTGCAGGCTATGTAGAAGTATTAACTGCGTTCAGTCACACAGAGGGGTTCCCAGTGGGAGCGGGTATACACAATAATGCCAAAGAAACTGAAAAGTAAGGTGTACAAAAACAGTGGTGTGACCAGTACTACTGTATGGTACAGAAACCTGGGCAATAAGGACAGAGCAGATGAGGAAGCTAGATGTTATGGAAATTAAGTGCCTGTGATGGGTGGTAGAATGCACATTGTGGGACAGATGAAGAAATGAGGACATAAGAGCAGAAGCCAAAGTAGGTCTAATTGCAGAAAAGATCAAAGGAGAACAGATAATGGTTCTGGAACACGTACAGAAAAGTAGATAACAATCTGGTGAAGAAGATTTGGGACAGACAGTCAGAAGGTAAGAGGAAATGAGGGCATCCGGCAAAGAGGTGGATGGACCATGTGAGAGAAGATATGAGAGTCAGGCATGAGTGTAGAAGAAGGCAGAAGTGCGGCATTGAATCAAGAGAAAGATGGTGACAGTTAACACGGCACCCTGACCCCATGTAGAAAAATGGGCAAAAAGGGGGTTGATGATGATATATCATGGTTGTATACAATGTCTTTCCTGTATTTGGGATGCTGACTGTGTGTGCGTGGGGGCTTTGTGGGTTGCAGAATGCATAGAGGTGTGTTAGTGAGTGTTTCAAGAGAGTGTGAATAACTGTGTGGGTACTTATTTGTGGATGCTTGAATAGGTCTGTGTTAGTGTGAATGTCTGGGAGTGTCTGTGCATTGATGTCAATTTGTGCCTGCGTGTAGGGGGTGTCTATGTTACCTCAATGCATGGGAGGATAGGCAAATTACTAGTACAATTAGGTCTGACAGCACAGTGTTTAGTTCTCTGACACAGTAATGAGACGCTAATGAGGTGTTTAGCTATGCAACTTTACCATGTCAGTGAATTGTAGTTTGTCTGTTGCACTAACTAACCAACCCATGGTGGCCAGTTAGCACAAGCAGAAAGAATCTCTCAGAATCCTTGCCATAGACTTCACATGTGCTATCCGGACACCAAGAGGTTATACCAGGCAATGAAACAAACTGAAAGGTGCATTACAATATTAGCTGCCAACACAATGGTTAATGTCAATGGCAGGATCACAATCATGAATGTCCACAACCTTAGCAATGCAAATGGTGCACATATGAGAGATCACGGATGTTTTATAGTTTACAAGTTCCCAATTTCAACTATGCTGTGTGTGAGCAGTTATTTACATGTGGATGGCATTTTCCATCTTTTACTGGTTTAGTTTTACTTCATTTCTTTTTTAAATTGAATATATAGCAGTGAGCGGTTTCAGATCATGTTCTATTCTGCACGGTAGGAATTACCTGAATATTTATTCATACAGATATTATACTTATAGGTTCATAGGTAGGTACAAGGCTATTGGCCCTAGGGCCTATATAAACCTAGCCAAAGGTACCCTGGCTTTCGCCACCCAAGAAAATTATTTTCCTGTGCCACTGTCGAGCAGAGCCACAGAAGTGATCCCCGGGGTGAATTTCCTATCTCCCATCCAATCATCTTTTTCTTGAACAGTGCTAATGAGGAGCTTTGTTTGATATAGATAGGTAGTTTGTTCCAGAGTATGGGAAGTCTCTGGGACAGGAATCTATCCCTCCATCATGTTCTGTTTATTGTGGTGACGAGGTTTAGGTCCGTAGAGCGTGTAGCTCGTAGGGATTGGGATTTCTTTAAGTGGAGCATGTCTAAAAGCTCTGGGTTTGACATAGCTTTGTGTGTTAGGCAGAGATTGCCTCTGAGTAGGCGATATGCAACGGAGAAAAGCTGCAGTTTTTTGAGACTGTCTGCATAGGGCATCTCTTTGAGGCCGGTAATCCTCTTTGTGAGGTATTTCTGTGTCCTTTCCAGTTGTTGTAGATGTCTTGTGAGGTACATACCAAAAGGGGCATTGTACTCTATAATGGGTCTAATGAGTGATGAGTAGAGGGAAACAATGACCTCCTTTTTCCTGGATGAGAAACCTTTTGTGATGAGGTGTGCCACATAGGATTTCCTGACTACTGTGGCAATGTGATTAACAAAGGAGAGACTACTGTCCACCTGTGTCCCAAGGTCTCATCACACTTCTGGTGTTTATGATCACAAAACTAAATATAATCCCCTGTATTACAACCATTGTTTCTCTTTCTCCTTTGTTGTGATCACACATCAGAAATGATCGACAAAGGTGGTTATGGTAGGACAGGGAGTTTGTGAAAACAGACTGGTTAAATGAAGACTAGTTGATATGGCTTGTTGATGGTGGGTTCTGCTCATTTGTATAGGACTGTAACAAGTTGAAACATATGGTTTATAAATTCATAGATATTCCAAGGCCAATGAGTCTCAACCATGCTTGCCTTGCCAGTACCCACCCTCAGTCCACACCTCCTTTCTACATGACGGCCATACCAGTCAATCCAGGAGTAAAATTATGTCTACTCATCCAGTCATGTAGTTCATATTTAAAGGAAGATAATGAGTTGGATCTCAACATACTGGATATTTTATTCCAGAGGTTTGGAAGGCACTGGGTTACAAACTTATTCTGCCATCATGTTTTAATTTATTTTCTGGTGAAGGTTTAGGTCCCTGGTTCTAGTACTGGTGAAGATATTGGACTTTTAGAGAAACAAGAGGTCCAGAACAATCAAGTCTGTAATGGTACAGCAAGCAAGATGGCGCTCGCACCTCAAAAATGTATAAAAAAACACTGAATAAAGGGATAAAGTTTCCAGCCTCTCTTGATAGCTCAGGGACTAGTCTAATACTGTGATCTTTCTGGTTAAGAACCTTTGAGTACTGTCTAATTATTTTACATTTAGTGAGATACATTCCAAGGGGTGCAATGTACCTGATAACTGGCATGATCAATGTTGAGTATAATGGAATGATTATCTGATTAGATCTTGATGATATTCCTCTGGCAATTAGCTGGACTAACTAAAAGTATTTCCTGACAGCTTTTGCTGCATGATGGTCAAAAAAGAGGGAGCCATCATCCTAAGTGCTTAGGTCCCTAACTACATTTTCATTTTGTAGAGTTATACTGTCTAGGCAGTCATCATCTTCTTTCGGCTGTTCCCTTTATGGGTCG
The DNA here is from genome assembly GCF_019279795.1 of Protopterus annectens. Lineage (NCBI taxonomy): Eukaryota > Metazoa > Chordata > Ceratodontiformes > Protopteridae > Protopterus > Protopterus annectens. Next base: position 1,176,535,194 of record NC_056745.1, read on the forward strand.
CCACAGCAGATCATCTTTTCCATTTCTTCCTGTCCTCTGCATCTTGCTCTGTCATACCAACCACCTGCATGTCCTCTCTCACCACATCCATAAACCTTATCTTAGGCCTTCCTCTTTTCCGGTTACCTGGTAGCTTCATCCTTAGCATCTTTTTCCCAATATACTCAGCATCCCTCCTCAGCACATGTCCAAACAAACATAATCTTGCCTCTCTGGCTTTGTCTCCAAACCTTCCAACCTGGGCTGACCCTCTAATATGCTTATTCCTGATCCTGTCCACCCTAGTCACACCCAGTGCAAATCTTAAAATCTTCAACTCTGCCACATCCAGCTCTAACTCCTGCCTTTTTGTCAATGCCACTGTCAACAACCCATAGAACATAGCTGGTCTCACTACCCTCTTGTAGACCTTTCCTTTCACTCTTACTGGTACTCGTCTGTCTCAAATCACTCCTGGCACTCTTTTCCACCCATTCCATCCTGCTTGTAATCTCTTCTTCACCTCTCTTCCACACTCATCATTACTCTGAACTATTAATCCCAAGTATTTAAACTCGTCCACCTTTGCCACCTCTACTCCTTGCATCCTCACCATTCCTCTATCCTCCCTCTCATTCACACACTTATTTTCTGTCTTAGTCCTGCTGACCTTCATTCCTCTTCTCTCTAGAGCATATCTCCATCTCTCCAGGGTCTCCTCCACCTGTTCCCTACTCTCACTACAGATCACAATGTCATCTGCAAACATCATAGTCTATGGGGACGCCTGTCTGATCTCGTCTGTCAACCTGCCCATCACCACTGCAAATAAGAAAGGGCTCAGAGCTGATCCTTGATGTAATCCCACCTCCACCTTAAAACGCATCCATCACTCCCACCGCAGACCTCACCACTGTCACACTACCCTCGTACATATCCTGTACCACTCTCTTACATACTTCTCTGACAATCCCGACTTCCTCATACAATAATACAACTCCTCTCTAGGCACCCTGTCATTTGCTTTCTCTAAGTCTACAAAAACACAATGCAACTCCTTCTGACCTTCTCTGTACTTCTCCATCAACTCTCACTGTCTAGACAGTATGACACTGAAAGGGATTATACATCAAAAATAACAATACTACACTTTTTAGCATTTGTTTGAACCCATTTTTAATACACCAAGCGTTTATTAGGAAGAGTTCTTTCTGGAGGGTTTCAGTGTTAAAAGGTGACTAGACTGCAGTTTGCAATCATTTACAAAATTTATTAGCCAAAGATATTAGTTATTTACTTGGAGATGAGAAGTAAATGCCAAAAAGAAGTCGCACAACCTTAGCTTTTGTATGATGCCAGCATGGAGAATAGTGTTGAAGGTCTTGGTCCGGTCAAGATATGCTGCTTGAACTGCACAGCTTCCATCTACAGCCTCCATACCCCTTTAGGAAATTTGCCAGATTGGTTTTATGACTAAACATAAGGGATCTACCAAACTGCTGAGGGTCAAATCTAACAAGATTCTTGATGTCACCATTTAAGTACTTCTTACTTATTCTTCTGCAACTGTTGAGTCACTGCGAAAGACTGTGGATTTAATTGCTGGGGAAGGGGGGGTTGCACAGAGTGGCAGATTATAACAGGGGAAATTCAGGCAGTCCAGGGCTCAAGGTGGGGGCTGTGGTTGGTGGCAACCTAGTATACTGTCCAGACTATCTAGACAAACGTTTTAAGGATGCTGTTATATTTAGCACTATTAACTCAATTAGTACCTTGTACACTGAAAGTCACTGACATTACAGGCAGATGTTTATTGTGCAAGTAAAAAATAATTAATAAGTAAATAAATAAAGCATTAAATACCTCCATGAGTATTCTGGTTTGTTCAGGTGCCTTGGAAGGCACACAGATATGCCGTGCCACACAATGGAGCTGTGATGTAAAGTACAGGGCACAGTGCACAGTGTGCATCCGTGAGCAGCTTTGCAGTATTATTTAAACTACATTTTTGCTCTTCTATATAGTTTGCTATGTTAGTGGTGGGCTAACTTTGGTAGCTGCTGTAAACACCAGTATGCATATTATGTCTCTCCAGAATAGCAAGCGGCCTATGGTAGAACAAGCTGCACTGCAAGAATGTATACACTGACAATAGGGTCATTTTTAGTTTATTTGCAAGTGCTGACTATGGAGGAACACAAACACATACGCGTTCATTTTCATTCAGAACGAACAAGGTAAAGTCCACTGATCAGAAACCCTAGGCATGTAATAGTAAGTATCAAACTTGTTTATTTGCAATACACAAAGCTTTCAGACCCTTCCTCAGTGTGTTACCTGTCATTTTCATTCAGCCATAATTATGCCACACAGTTTTTGTCTATTCACTAGACAGATACGCGCACACACAAGCACACATAGGCACATATAAACACTGCAGCAGAGACCACTTGTACGTTAAATAGTGAATCTTTACTGAAAAGAACAATATGGGGGTGCACAATTTCTCGCATGTACTTTAGCAGTATATTAAAATACGTTTCATAACATCACAAAGAAAAAGAAAAAGAAAAATATCTCTCTCGCACCAATTTTAAACACAGTCCATTTGTTTTTAGCCAGCTTCTTTCTTTTTGAATTCCTAATAGAAGATGTCCACACTTCTTCAGATTATTCCTGAATGTCTTCTTTGCCACACCACAATCCCAGGAACCACTATTTTAGGTATAAATTAGCCTGCATCGAGCGACCATCTTCTCTAAAGCACTATGGCCCTCCTTCTAAATACAATTTTATTAAAATAATTGCTAATTAACTAAATATCTGTAGCGAATACAAAATATGTCAAACAATATGATCTACATTGTGTACAAAAATGTTCTCTATTTATATATCAATATTTACACAGTCAATTCAGTTCAGCAAAAGTTTGACATGTCATAAAGCAAGAACTGCCACAGTATATTACACACACACACACAGACACACACACACACACACACACACACACACACAGTGGAGTTTGTTACTTTTGCATCCAGTGCAGTCGAGATACATATTTTACTCAGCTTGCACATTACTTTATTCTCACAATAAATAAATATGTTACCATAAAGATTTTTCCACCATTCAAACAAAATGCCCACCTAAAAAAAAAAAAAAATGTTGCAGGATCCAGCAACTGGTTCTCTCTTGAGCATCTGACTTCAGTCCTCAATTTCACAGCCTCCAACTTTTATGCAACTGGAAACAGGTCTTCTTTCTTGGGAATCTCTCTCTCTAGGGCATGAGCCTCACCTCCTGTTGAAGCATGACAGCCCCCCAAGACTCTTGTGAATTACCTATGGCTTAGACAAGCCTTTCCTGTTGTACCAGAACCTGGCATGAAGGAATTTCTCCCCAAGTCAATACACTGCATAACCTGACTCCTCTTTAAATAAATAAATAAATACATACATGTTGTTTATATTTATTTATTTACTGACATTTGATTACTGGGAAAGTCTAACTGGGTAGATGCCCATTTTCAATGGAGGGCTGAGGAGAAAAGCTGCAAAGTATTACAAAAACATTTAAGTACAATAATTATACAAAAACATCTAAAGTTTAAATAATTATACTAAATTAAACATAATGTGACAGCAATGTTAAACAATAGACCTTTATTTAGATCTACTTCTAAGGTTTTTCATCCAGACTTCAGTCACTGAGGAAATACCTAACGATTTTGGGTCTCATGGCATCTATGTTTCTCATGATACCCCTGGCAAGAAACACATGAGAAATATACAGTGATATCTGAAATCTCTTTGGTCCCAGCATTAACACCTTTTATCTTTTCAGATTCAAGTACCGGGATTTGTCAGAACAGAAATGTTTTGGTGGAGACATATATGCTTAAATCCAAGTCTCCCCTTCCGTATCCCTGCTCCAAAGCAGTCAATCACAACAGACACTTCAGACTTTGCTTGGGGAGCAGTTTCAGGAGAGATAAAAGTGTAGCGGGTGTGGGACACCAAGGACCAAGCACATAAAATATCAAGGAGAAGCTTGCCCTGATCAAGGCACTCAACTCTCTGAACCATCATTGGTCCCAGGGACCTCTTCAAGTGATTACAGATAATACCACCATCATGTGGTACATCAACAAGCAAGGGGGAATCAGATTGTACCCCTTTTGCAGGTTAGCCATGTTAGGTTGGGATATAGCTTCACAGCACAGTCTCAAGCTACAGGCATCCTACATTCCGGCAGATCAAAGTTGTATGGCAAACAAGCTGAGCAGGACCAGGACAGACCCTTATGAATGGAAACTAGATCCTGGTGGCTTCCAAGATTTGATTAATCTGTGGAGAGTTCCTCAAGTAGACCTCTTTGCCTCCTTTGATCAATCAACTAGCAAAATTCTGTTCTAGGACTCCATGTAAGAAGGCCTGGAAGACAGGTATCTTATTTTCTTTGGAGAGGAATGTTCACTTTCCATTAATATCAAGGGTACTTCTGCCATTTCAGAAGGCACCCCCCAAGATCACTGTGGTGACCCCCTTCTTTTGGAAATGGCCAGGTGCAATTACCACAAGACTTCCTCACAGAATGGATCTGCTCACACAAAAACAGGAGTTAGCAAATGGAAAAGGTGTTCTAGTTGATGCCAGTAACATAAACAGCACCCATTCATGGGTAGGTATTCTCTGGTTTTACAATATTTGTTTGAGTTACTATCCTATGATCTTTCTTATTCCTCTGTCAAGGTTCATTTAACTGGCCACTTCAACATGCCTGCCCATGGATACTCCTGTTTCAAGGCAGTCTCATGACAAAATGTACTTGGGTGGGGTTTTATGCAAGAGGCCCCAAAGTAGACCAGTGGCCCCTCCTTGGGATCTTAATTTTGTGTCTGAGAAGCTAACACTTGCTCCATTTGAACCAGCAAACTTAGCTGACTTAAGGTTCTTAATACGGAAACAGTTTTACTAATTGCAATGACCTCTGCAATAAGGGTATGCAAGTTGGAAGCTCTTATGGTGTCAACGCTACCTCATTTTCCACAAAGGTAGGATTTATTCGCAAAGAAACACTTACTGTATGCCAAATTTACTTTAAGCTAAGCTATTCATCTTCCCATTTTCTTTCCTGAACCTAAAAACAAAGGAGAAAAGATACTCCATACCTTTAATGTTCACAGACAACTCAGGTTCTACCTTGACAGAACTAAATCTTTCAGATAATCGTATCAACTGATCACTTTTTGTGAAGATAAGAAGGGATAACCTGTGTCAAAATAGACTATTGCCAAACGGTTGTTACGGCCATTACCTTTTGTTAAGTTCATCGTGACAAATATGTTCCAGGCTGCAAGGGCCTTGGCTTCTTCTATGGCTTTTTGGAAGGGGTTGGAGTCTACAAGCTGCTACTTGGTCCTCTGTACAAAGCACTATAAGCTGTGGATTCCTTCTCTATATCTAGATCTCTATATCTATATCTAGATCATGCTTTGCTAGTTCCACTCTCCAGGGGATCCTGGACCCTTCTCCCCCCTCCACTTCCCAAATATAGTTGGGTATGGTGATCTATTCATATAGCTAAAGCTACTACAGCAGTGATCAATATGAACACAGTACAGTTGTGGAAAAAAATTATAACAGTAGATGTTTGAATGATCACCATCTACTGCAGCAGTCACTCCCTTCCTCCATCCCCTTCATTTTTTTATGCATTTTTTTTTATGCCAGTCTGTGGACATTTATTTTTTGTTATTCCTATCCTTGGCCTTTCAGCATTCTCCCTCTCTCTGCTGGCAGGAAAGCTCTGAAGGGCTTTGTACCCAGACTTATCTTCTAGTCATCTTGCCTCAAGCTGCTTGACAGTTTGGGCATGTGGAGGTTGCCCTCAAGCTTTAGAAGCTGGCCGGCTGTAATAGCCTTATATAATATTCCTTGTTATACTGTTGCATTTGTTATATCTGCCAAGGATATAAAACCCATCCATCTTACAAAGCTTCAGCAAATACTGCTGCCCCTTCTGGAAAAGGCTTCTCATCCATGTGAAGCAGGGTGCTTCCATGTGAAGCAGACTGCTTCCCTAACCCTATTCAACAGAAACCTATACCAGTGTTCAGGAAATAAGAAAAATTCTCCAGGTTAGCAGCTATGCCTCTAGTGAACTAAGACAATTTGTAAGTCTTGCCCTACCTTCTGTATACCCTTTAAAACAAACAATCTCTGTGGCACATGAACTTGCAAGATACATTTGGGAAACCTGGCTAGGCTAACAAAGGCCAGCACATAAAGCTTTGGGATGCTTGGCTAGACTTATAGAGGCCACAGTGTTTGTTAGTCCACTATAAACCTATGAATAACAAGCAGTGTGCTACAGCTAGTACCACACACATTCACCTCACCTCACCTCACCTCAAGTGCTTCAACACTTCAGCTGAGCCATAAATGCAGTACTGGCATTCACTCACAATGATGATACTGCAACGCCACACCACTGGAATCTGCTGGTCAAGCTTCCTGACAGCTTACGCCCTTCACCACCAGCACCACCACCACTGAATGAATGGCCATCAGCACCTATTTACAAAGCTACATCACCTGTACAGGAGAGAAGCTGTGGACCTGGCTACTGAATTTGTATAGCTTTCCATTGCTTGACAAACACTGAAATGATGCAGGAAGACAGAAATAAAAAAAGGCATATGGAAAGGAACAAAAAAAATTAATTTGGATGGTACGGGGAGCCAAAGATAGAGGAATCCGTGGAGGAGCCAATGGACAGCAAGGGCGTGACAAGGAGTGTGTAAGTATATAACTGTTAAACTTGTGAGCCATTTGTAGCCAATACTCACCATGTTAAGACTATAATGTAAAAAGTCTAACCTATAAAGGTATTGCAGTAACACAGTCATGATGCCGATTCATAAGTTTATATCAGGCTAATGACCACTGTGGCTTTTGTAAGCCTAGCCATGCAACCCAAATATACCCCATGAGTTATTGTGCCTTAGAGGTTATTTCAAGGGGTGTACGTTACTTAGGGCATGTTTTAATGGCTGCCACTGTCAATCAATAAGCAATGTAGCAATTACCTCATGTACACTGACAACCCACTTCTTCTAGTCCACATAAATTCATTATGTGAGAGATGCATCTATATCAAGAACCTAGAATTCAGGCCGACTCTCTCACCAGTCAGTTCCTCTGATATTAAGCAGGCCGTTAGCATACACACATCACCTCCTGCACCTACCAAACCAACAACGCATAAACCTACATATGCAGAGGTCCTTACCAGAAGCTTACCTAAACATCAGAGACCCCCCAAACACAAACATGTTTCATGTAATACATACTCTGCAGAACATAGTACACATAATACATCACAGAGCAGTGTCTCAGTGAAACCCCTAAGGCATAACACAAAAACAAACATCTTAGTCATAGGCAACTCAATTGTGAGACACACAGATGTCCCTCTCACCAGGATGGATAAGGAAAAGGTCACAGTCAGCTGCCTGTCACGCTCTAGCATCCACCACATCACACATGCACTTGTGTCTCTCAACAGGCACTGCCTTGACTCAGTCATAGTCCATGTTAGTGTGAATGACCTGACACACCTCGCTGGACTATATGAAGAGACATGACTGAGATCTCAGATTATGTGTCCCAGGCAGGTATGTCCCCAGCCTTAAGCAGCATTTTACATTCGCCTAGGTGGATACCTCAGTACAAACAAAAAATGATTGACTTCAACAACTGGCTTAGTTTCTGGTGCCATTCAAAGGGGATCCAATACCTATCAACCTGGGACGACATGGTCTACCGACCTCGATGTTTTGCCAGAGGTGGTCTTAATCTGTCACCCCTGGGATTTCGGTTACTGGCTAAGGCTCTTGCCACCTACATAGAGGTGCCCTTTTTAGGCAATATCACAAGAACAAAATTCCCAACGTAAAAATATCCGCTAAAACAACCTCAAGATTATGCTGCCAAACGCAAGGAGTCTAAACCAGAAACTTCACTCACTGGAAGCGGTCCTCACCTTGGAAGATGTTGATATTTGTGCAGTCACCAAGACCTGGTTTAAGCCTGCGGAGAGCACCCCAGTTATACCAGGTTACATTTTCTTCCACATATTCAGACCACAAACTGAAGGCATGAGAACTAAAGGAGGTGGTGCATCAATATTCGTTAAAGATAAATACACCTCTAAATTAGTTAAACAGCACGATTCCCTTGAATTATTTCAGGTGCAATTGACTGTAGGTAAGACCCCTCTTAAGGTCACTGCCAGCTATAGGACCCCCTCCATGAATCAGGATATCCACTCAGCCTACTTGGATCTACTTGAGTCACTCAAGATACAACCAAACACCCTGGTTTTGGGTGACTTTAATTACCTGTCCATTGACTGGGTAAATTATGTGTGTTCTAACTCACTTGCCTAAAGGTCCCTGGACTTTGTTAACTCCAATGTCCTCGACCAGCTGGATGACACACCCACAAGGGGCTCAAGCATCGTGGATCTGGTGCTCACCAACATGGGGGACCGCTGCACCACACCCCAGTGTGTGGCCATCCCTGGTGAGATCTGATCACAAATCATTCTCGCTAGAACTAACTAGAACACAAGACCCCCCCCCCCCCCCGGCTACAACTAGACTAAAAAACTTCTCCAATGCCAATTACAACTTCTTATGTGACAGCATAAATAGCTTCATAGCCCCTCCCGCCCACTGATGGAACAGACACCTATGAAGAGTTATACACCAATGCTTTATACGAGCACTTGTACAATTGTATTGACTCTGTCTTACCTGACAGAACCAAAGCAAGACCTTCAAGGAAAAACAAACCTGCCTGGTAGACAACTGCCATTAATAGGCTATACAACAGGAGAAACAAATTGATGTCTAAGAGTAGGAAGGAATGGTCTCAAAACTGGAAACACTCTCTCCTCAACTTAAACAAGCAGATAATACTTTTAGTGAAGTCTAGCAAAGCTAACTATGAACCCAAGTTAGCTTCCCCAAGGATAATCACAAGGCATCCTTTTAGTTACATCCGTAACCTCAAAGGTAAGGCCCAGATTTGCGCTGAACTAGTAGTTAATGATATTACATATACAGAACCCATGGATATAGCAAACCTGCTGGCTGACAGGTTCAGAGAAAACTTCACTCCTCTATCCCTGCCACATACACCCCAAAGCATTTCTAACACCTGCCCCCCACCTAGGATATCCAAGGAGCAGGTCTTAAACGCCCTCTCCAAGGCCAAAAAACACAGCCCCTATGAGACCAGACAACATCCCGGGGTGTGTTCTACATGGGTTAAAACAGGAATTAGCATAACCATTAAGCACACTCTTCAAATCACAGCCTAAGCATTGGCTTCCTCCCAGAAGAATGGAAAACAGCTACCATCACACCTTTGCACGAAATGAGGTACATCCACGGACTCTGGGAACTACAGTCCCATTAGCCTGACCAGCCTTATCTGCAAGGCCATAGAACAAACCATCATGGACCTTATTAACAAAGATATAGGAAATCTTCAAACGCTCAACCCCACCCAGTTTGGCTTTGTCAAGGGGAGATCATGCCTGTTAAACTTGGTGGACTTCTTCTAGACAGTCACCAAAGCTCTACACAAGATTGTATCTGTGCATACAGCCTACCTACACTTAGCAAAGGCCTTTGACACACTCCCTCACTCAGGCATCATTGATAAACTCACCCAGTTGGGTATCAACTTATATACTGGGCTCACTGATAGAACTCATATGGTCAAAATAGGGACTCCTCCTCTTCCTCCAACAAACCTGTAACCAGTGGTGTTCCATAGGGATGGTTCTAGGACCCCTGCTGTTCAGAATCTACTGCTCTGAAATACAGGCTAAAACTAAACGACTGTGGCTGACAAAAAGTTTGCTGATGACTGCAAACTGGGAGCGATGACTGAAACCCCTAGCAATGTCAACATCCTGCAAGAAGATCATATGCAGACTAATGACTCGTGCCAAAGTCATGGTCTTTAAGTTTAATGCAAAAAAGTATATTATCATCTCCTACAGCATGGGTGATGTTCCTACAAACTTCCAAATCAATACAATACCCTAAGCATACAGTCAGTGGCGAGAGATCTGGGCACACAGGTCGACAGCAACCTTAACTTTGATCACCATGTCTCCACAGTGGTAAGAAGAGCATTTTATATTGCTCATCTCATAAGTAAGGGCATTGCATGCAGAAAAAAAAGAGGTTATAACCCCCCCCCCCCGTACTCTTCCCTCATCAGGCCAATATTATCGAGTATAACACTCCCTTTGGTATGTTCCTTTCCAAACACCTGCAGCAATTAGAGAGACCACAAAGGTTCCTTACAAAGAAAATTCAGGGTCTTCAAGATAAGTCTTTTCTGGACAGACTGAAATCATTGTCACTGTACTCTTGTGTCATACAGACTACTCAGAGGTGATCTGTGCCTTGCATATAAAGCAATCACTGACCCAGCTGTAATAGAAATGCTGCAAGTCAAATGGCACATGGGTCATTCACTCAAAAGGACCTTAACCTGGTACGAGACATCAACAGAACTTGCTGGAGAGACAGATTTGTCTCTCAGAAGTTGCCCACCTTTGGAACAAGCTTCCTATTCATGTTAAACAAAGACTCTCGTTGGCCCTATTTAAGTGTAATTTGGACGTCTGGATGGGTAAGAGGAAATTCACCCCGGGGGTTCCACCTGTGCCCCTCTTGGACAGGGGCAATAGGTGGTGATTTTAGTGTCCGTTTTGAACCAGATACTCTTGGGAACACAAGTTGACCTTGGCTAGGCCTGTAAGGGCCCTGGGGCCGTTAGCCTAGCAACCTCCTATGATCAGAGACTTAGGTGTCAGACTGGGGTGAATTTCTGATTTTCTATCCACTGTACCAGGTTGCGCTTGAATAGGGTTAAGGAAGGGCTCTGCTTCACATGGATGGGAAGCCTATTTCAGAGAATGGGGGTACTCTGAGATAAGTCCTGCCTCTCTAACATCGCCTATTTATGCCGCAAGCAAAGTTTAAATCCTTAGATCTAGCAGTTATGGTGCTGTTTGTTTTGCAGATATGCAAAAGATCCAAAACAGCAGGATCCAACAATGCCTTATATTCTTGGATCACACTCTGATGGACCTTTTGCTGACAGTAAAGATAATGGTGTAACCAGTGTCATCTGTAGCAGGTATGGACGTCAAATATATTGGTGCCAAAGTGGTGCTTACCTAATTCTATTATTCTTTGATACTTAGCAATATTGCAGGACTTTTCATTTATGTAATTTGCCATTTTAGCCTGGGTCATATTTGAGAAGAATTCATATACACAGTTAAATGCTTAATAAATAAGTATAATGGGTAGCCTGTCAAAAGAACTGGGACTTAAATGTGGAAGTTAAGAAAATCAGGACTACTGGTACCCAATTACATGTTATGTGGCAAAGGTGTTATGATAGGGGTATCCTGTCTGCCTAAACGTAGAGGAAGTACCAATGATGCCCAGCTATAAATGGAAAAAATGTCAGGAGATGCCCTTGCTGAAGTGCAAGACAAATATTGAGACAAGTAATGTTTACATTTAAAATGTACAAGTTTCACTGATCATAATTTGTACTGAGAAACTACAGTAAATAGTGCACATTACACCCCAGTGATTTTTGATAAAATATAACACAAAAGGCTTGGCATTTGGGGCAGTGCCTCTTTTCCACAGGGCAGATAACTATGCTGTTAAGTGATACTTTTTTGATGACCACAGAATGCTAAATCATGGTGTACTTACATTCCTGAGTAATGGTGTCAAGTGGCCAATTACTGAATGTCTGCTTTTTTATCTTCTTAATGTATGCACAGTTTTCTAGTTTGCATTCACACTCTCATTATCACCTTCATGCCTCATTGTGTGATCTTGAAGCCTGTGGAGTGTGTTGAGTTACTTGCCATAACCACTGTGTTTGTCCAGTGGGCCTACCTGGTTAACAAATAGGTATTATTATCAGCCTGTGGGTGGGTGATGCAAATATTTATTTGCCCGTGTTTTTTTTTTTTTTTAAATAGGAAGCCATCTAATTAATACTGTTAATTGCGTGCAGACACTCTCACCTTATACTGCTTCAACCTCACACAACCCAACAACACTGCTTGTTATCAAAACTCCATTGCACTTACCTCTATGATCAGGTTATTGCATGCTTTTGGCTGTGTTCAGTAACATGGGCATCCAAGCTAACATTCTTTTGAATTCCTTGGCTGCGTTAAAAATCTTAAAGGCATTTCTGGGCAGAGGCACATGACTACATCATCATACTATGTTGCCCTGGAATGCCGCATTACCATTTTTGTTAAGGCACACAGACAGACAGACATAGCTATTCAAATCATAAATCTCAGAATAGCAAATTCAAATTAGCAATGTAAAAAAATTACATTTACTACGAACTGTTGCAACATAACACACTAACTATAGTATTTATTGGCACAGACTAGATTCTGAAGTGACAACCACCTCATGAACAATAATGGCAGAAATTAAAGTATCACAGCAAATTCACTCAGTTCAGTAGAAGAAAGACTTAATACAAGTGCGGTGCTATAGCAATAGGTTCTGATACATATTTTGAAAACATAAGTCTGGTAAAATCAGAATACATTTCATTTCAAGACCATTGTAAGCTGAAAAACTGGCAAATACATAATTTGAGTGGTCATTGACAAAAAATACATTGCTGTGTAGACAGTATCACTTGCAGGAGTTGCATATATTTGCAAAACTGCACTCAATTTGTTTCAGCTTGCCGACTTGAAGTCTGGTGGACATGGAGACATAGCAACTGTGAGACAACTGTGACAAGATACACCATAAGAGGTAGTTTCACTGTAAAAATGTTAAACAACTTTACAGGCATAATGTTGCAATAAATATAATGCAACACTACAGGCCCAAGACCATATATCACACGTCATAGATTTTGCAGAATGCTCCTGCTTTTCTAATCAAACTTTGGATCCATCTCTCGTAACTTTATCAGGTAATGCAATGATGATTACTTTAAATCAATAATGTGATACATCAATCACCAATTACTATTGTTCAGAAAATGCATGCTGATATAAAAAAATGTTATTTGGATCCCTCAAATTCCTGAGAAATGTAGATGGAAGTTTTGCCAAATACCGTGTTATCAGTTAGTAGGTAGTATGGACTAAAATCTGAGGACAGAAAGAGGCTATAGTGCAACAGTACATGATGAGCCTAGCCCCTGTTGTAAGCTAACAGCTCAAATTACCTTTGGTCAGCGGTAGCTCCCCCATCCATGTATGCTCCTGATCCATCACCATGCTTAAACTAGTGGTAGCCAGGTGGATGTTGACATCCCACAGCAGTTCTCGAAGAAATCATAAAGCAGTCTCCCAGTGACCCAACCAAATTACCCCTAGTCGCTACATATACAACAATGGTTATCCCTTAATAACAGGCAACAGGATTCAAGGGCCTAGACTGATTAACAATCTTCACCTTTGCCTAAATCAAAAAGTTGTTAGTTGATATATGTATACCCGTTTGTCATTTCACCCTTAACCTGATACAAAAAGTTCAGATTAACTATGCCATTTTAAGCAAAGTGATGGTGACTTACGCAGACATTTTTTTACAAAGGAAAAATGCCACAACATAAAAATCATACTAAAAGTAGGATTCTGTTAACTTTCTAATTGAGGATAGTTTCCTTTAAGTTGCAGAATCCATTCCTCCACTGCTGTCGAATTAAATCCAAAGCCTGCAGCAACCCACTTGAATGGCCACCACCATCCACAGAGTTTGCTAGTCAAGTACAGAACCTAGGCATTTTTTCTGCATCATACTCACTAAAAACAGACAATTTACAGTCACTCACCTGCCTGCCACGTGTTTTGGGAGTGGGAAGAAAACGGAGTACTCAGAGGAAACCTATGTGAACATAGGGAAGATATGCAAACTTCATACAGAAGGCACCCCAGCTGAGAAGTGCATTAGAGAACCTCTGTACCACCCATAAATTACAGAATAGACAAAAGTATTTTAAAACTTCTTGTAGAACAGTTCCATGGCAATTCACCTGGTGATATCAACATGGGCTGAGGGTCATTAACAAAGCAAATGCAAGGCCATATGATCAGATTAGGTCTCCATTATTAAAGATCAAACAACAAATATGGTTATACAATTAAAAAAATAGTGTCATGCCATGTAACCATTGACACTTGGCTATCAGGAGAACAATCTCTAGGCCTTTGCTTGCTAGCAACTACATATAATTTGACACTGCACACCGACAATTAGCCTTCTACAACAATACTGCAATTCATTAGACTCTCGGTAAACTCTCAAATACCAGCCACTGGGAAATCACACTTAATTTTGAGCAGATGTTGCAGCAATAATGATTAAAAAAACTAAACACCCAAATAAGACATTTCTCACAACAGATGTAAAATAAGATCCTAATCTTTGGAATCATTGAGCTATCCATGCTAATAAATTCTACACAAATATTTTTTTTTTTTTTTCCATAATAAATTTTTATTGAAATATATTTTCCAAAAACATTACAAAAATACAATAAACATCACACACATAATACACTATAACTACTACAAACCATTTATACAATATCTACATGAAATGCTTCCTATATTTAATATATTCCTAAAATCAGTATCATGCTAATATAATATTGAAGACCTTTTCCCATATTTTCGGGTTATTAATATTTTTGTTAGTTTGTTTCAGAAGTAATTTATGTGCTAGTATATGCTAATATGTGTAGCAACAGCTTTCTCTTCTTCAAGTTCTGGAGCCCTTTAACATTCCATGAGTTCAACTCCACATTCACAGGTCTTGGTATCAAATAACAATATAAGATATGAAATTGACATGTATTGACTGTACACTATATCTAATCTGGAAGCATTTCCTACATCCCGTCCCTAACCAGTGCTTACCCACTTTACCCCTGGACCAGGATTTATATAGGTCTTGTATAAGAGAAAATATAAACAAGGTTAAACACATTGAAAAACTTCAAGTAATAACATTTAAAACATTTCCTAAACATACAACCTATATATTCTAGCATATCTACATCAAAGTCTAAACTACACATTCCCTACCAAACACCGCTACTTAACTACAGCTTTGGTTTAACTATTAGTTAAACAAATCTCATTTCTAAGGTTATTACTGTGTAAAGGAAAGTTTTAGTAGATTAGGTACTTATTTTATCCTACATTAAGTATCTGTTTTGTTGCAATCATTATGTATAAATGCAACTTTTTATCATCAATTTGATGTTTAAACCTCCTGATATCCACTCAGATCAGAGATTTTCCTCGGGTTAATTGAAGAGCTGCAGTTTAGCAGTGTTTACAGCATGGCAGCCATCTTTGAATTCCCTACACAAATATTTTCACCTGCACATGGCATTTCTGTGCTAATAACTACAAACTTATGATGCATAATATAGATGTGCTTCTTGCATTTGGCTAAACAGAATGAACATAAAACTAGTGTTTTTGTCCAAGCAGCAACAACATGACATTGCATAATCATCCACAGCTACTTGTTTGTGTTTACATCATTAAAAATAATTCACCTTATAAAAAATTATGATTACTCAGGAATAAAAGGCCTTTTTTTTCAAAAACACCTTTATTAAATAAATCACTTAAGACACTGGTAAGCAAACAAAACATTAACCGAAGAAAGCAAACCATACTAATATTTTTCCAGTTACATAAATTATACATCACACATCTCTATCTTTTTTTGTAATTATCATTAATCCAACATTATATAAATTGTATTCCTGCCTTCCCTTAAACCTCACTCCTCCTGGACATTAAGCTGCATGTACTGTTCTCATTTTTTCCATATTTTATATGCCCTACTAAGTTACCTTTTTTTCTAACAGCAGTTTCTGTTCTAGAATCAACTAAAAACATCACCAGAGCAGGCCTTTCACTTAATATTCCCCCATTCCTTTCTCTTTGTCTATACTATATATCAGTCCCTAGTAGGGAAGACCGTCCCTAGCCTAATGTTTAATTCCATTCTATTACCTTAGCCTCTCCAGTTACTCACTCACAATACCTTATTTCCTTTGCCAGTTCTCAAGTAAATTTCAGCCCCCTCTTGCCTATTTTCTGTACCCAGACTTGCAATCCTTCCTAATGGCAAAAATCTCCTTTCGCCATTCTTGTGTTGGCTTAGTTTTTAGAATACTTTTTGCTACTTTACGAATATCTACACCCAAAATTCCACTCTCACTTTATTTCTAGAACCATCCCCTGCTTCATCATCACCCTTTTCCATTTTGAATTCTAACCTTGTATTTGTATTATGTATATAAGCCTTAAGTGCGTAGCTCTAAATTAGCCCTTCAACATAACTATCAGGAAGGAAACCTTCCACTTCTTGCCTCAGATCTTTCGTGTATCTTCCTAATTAACCTTATTATTGTATCAAAGAATACAAATGCTTCCATTGCCTTACTCATAAAATCCAACCTTACCCTATTGAATGCTTTCACTGCATCAAGACCCACCAACAGATGAGTTTCCTTACATTCTGCTTTTGTCTAGATGAACATTGTTCTATTAATGTTGTCAAGCATTTACCTACCCTCCGCAAAACCACAATGATCCACATCTGCATAATGCTGCGTGTGATGGAGCTTTACCACCCTTAGGTAATACAGCCACCACAGCTTTCTTCCAAGATGTTGGTATTTCATTTTAAAGCAATGTTAATCTTCCCTCCCAACTTAAACAGGAATACCACTAGTGCTTGCAGAATCACTATTTTTTTTATCTCGTCCCCTCCTAGCTTAACTGTTAGTTGTTCAGCCTCATCTACCTCTATATTTCTATTTGTGCTCGCTTGATTTCCACATTCTCTGCTTTACAAAAAGTTCATAAAACTTCCTAAATATCCCTAAAACCTCTAAAGGATCTCTGGTTATTTTTCTTGTTATAGGGAACAACCCTTTCCGCTTTCTGCTGCATAAATCGTTGTACTAGAAGTTTTTGTGCTCTGAAGTCAGCAGTAAAAAATGGTTTCTTAATCTGACTAAATGTATGCATATTATCCAGTTACTCCCTTATTTTCTCTGTAGCACTCTGCATTTGCACGTCTTCTTGTAATGAGAGATTCTCCTTATTCAGCAATACTATAACCTTGCAAGTCCCTCTAAGTAATTCATATTTTTTCTTAAAAGTATCTCTCTCTCTCTTACTTCTACCCTGTTTTAAACTCCATTTTATCCCACTCACTAGCTATAACTTCTGAAATTATTTCTATTTTCCCTAATAACTCTCAAATAACTCCCATTATCCATTCCTTTTATTTTTCTTTTTTGTAACAGGTAAGTGCAGTGTCGTTTTTACTTCAATCACCCTATATTTTTATCTTAGTTTTTATTGGTGCATGACCTGAAATCAATATTGGATGTGTGTTGAAATTTTCAATTAAATGCAAATATTCATGTGAATATAAATTTATATCTAGTTTATCCCAGTTACTGTACATTGGGAAATGGTATGCAAGTACTTTCTCAGACCCTACTCTGCACTCATATCTTCCATACCAAATAGCTTCATAAAATGTCTTCAGAAATCTACCTTCTTTTGTTACATTTTTCCTTCTAGGGCCCCCGGATACATCCTCACTACTGCAAATGAAGTTCCAATCCCCACCTATAAGTAATGTTCCCTATCAAAACCTGATGATTTCTCCCAAAAATTTCTTAAGCTCCAGAAGAACAGCAGTTTTGGTGGAATACAAATACATACCATCATAGTTTGCCTCCCTTGCCTATAAGCCCTTTAATACCACAAATCTACCATTACTGTCTTTTTTCCCCTTCTATCACTATTGGAGGTCATCTAGCAATTAGTATAATTACTCCCCTTTTCCTATTTCCCCAATATTCTGCTGAATATCCATTCTAAAATCCTCTCTTTGTCAAATTCACATGCTTGCTTCTTTCCAAATGTGTCTCCTGCAGCATTGCACTCTGCATTTCTTAATTCAATACTTTCCACTTTGTGTATACCTGTAAAGCCATAGACATTCTCAAATATGGATAGCATAGCATCTGAGAAAAAGCTACTGTTCCCACCTATTATATGGCAAAGTTTTGTTTTCTTTGAATGTGCATTTCCAACTTTTCTATTACATGTACACATTTGCACTAAGTTACATTGCTCAAGACTTTCTATTTTAATGTAAACCTTCAAACAAAAAACAAAAATACATTTCCACAACACCCTCGTCCTCTATTAACAACACCCTCATCCTCTTATTAACTTAAAACACACACACACAACTTTGTAAATCTTCAAAACATAAAGTTTAATTCTCCAGATAGGAACAACTGCCCCAAAAATTGACAAATACACCCACAGGCATTACCTAGCCTAAAATTATGGATATCCATGATAGAACACATACAACAGCCTGTGTTTCCACTTAAACCAATCGTTGTCTGTTCTTTTCTTTTCACCAATTCCCCTCCCAGATGTGATAAACAACTTGCATGCTTTTAGCTTTAAAAAAAGTGCACTGGCTGTCTTTAAATAAAACTAAACTGTACACTGTTCTATTAAATGTATTAAAATATTAAGGCTGCTATATCTTTTTCACTTCCCACAATTTCAAACTATTTTTCTCTGATCTGCTTACTATTGTACCTTTAAATTTTGCATTTCCTGGAGCAAGCAATGCTCAGAATTCTCAACATTAATTGCTTTCACCTGCAGACAACTAGTCTCCATGAAAAAGTACTCAGCAATAAACCTTTGTATATTTCACTTAGAACAGCATGTACAGCTGCCTTCACAGCTGGAGATATCATAACTGCCAATGAACATTTGCTAATGGAAAAAACATACACAAGCAAATCGTTTCACATCTGTAAGAAATGTAGCATTTTGCCATGGCTTTCATCATTGTATCTGCTTTTAAAATCTACTTGTTTACAGCTTAAACCAAAAGGCATTATCCTAAACATTTACCCATGTGAAAACAAAAGGAACTATCTTAATTCTACATATCATGCACTTTTACACAACAACCCAAGATTAAACAGAGATTAACATTAAACTTGCTTTTGTCCTACCTATCCTGTTATATTGTAATAACCTACATTTCTTACAAGTAAAAAAGTACTTGTTTACTTTAACATCCTTAACACAAAACAGTCACTGAAAAGACTCCCCCCTACACTTAAAAGGCTTCTGACTACACAAAACTACTTTACTATATACAACATACAGTTTATATCATTAAATGTTTTCTACAAATACTTAAACTAAAAGTTGTTTTACTTAAAATTATTTACCCCCTTTTTAGTATCCTTCTAAACAATAACAACATGTCCACCCACAAATTTAATGTCAAAAGTCCAGTATTTTTCAGCCACTTCTTCTTGCAAGATCAAAATTCAGAAAAGTGTTCGATATTTTATAGTTTCTCCATTTATTCAGTAATCTCAGTATTGTTGGCCTTATTCCTGTTCATCTCCATTTTCTACCACCACCAGACTCGTGTTTAAGTCCAAGATATGTTTGATGCTTCTAAGATATGTTTGATGCTTCTAGTCCACTCCAGTGCTTCTTTTTTTTGTTTCTCAAGCATTTTTCTTCGTAATATTGAAAATAATGTATTACTGTTAAAGTCACTCTATGAGGCTTACCGTCAGAAGAATGAGGGAAAAAAAAAAAATTCTCTTCTGCTTGCTGGCTCACTTTTTGTTGAATAAAATATTCCTCATTAGCCTGCTCTGCATTAAAAAATGTATTTGATCCTCCAGGAAAAAAAATACTCTGAAGGCAGTTGGATACAGCAGGCTAAATCCCCCATCTGTCTCTTGACATTCCCTGATGGCTGGGATAAATTTGCTTCTCTTCTGCCTAATGCACAGTAAATAATCATTTTCTATAAACACTCTGCTTTCTGCCACAGTTTTGCCACGATCAATTATTTCTGCTGGTATGACAGCATCTTTACTAATATAAGTTTGACTGCTTTCTTATGGCCAGGTTTGGAACAAACACACTATGTGCCCTTTCAATTAACAAATCCTGCTGTGGAACATCAGTCCAGTTATTTGTGCTTTCATAAAATTAATAGTCTGTCCCTTCCAGTTTGTCTGGTACAGCAGAAAATCTCAGGTTTTCATTGTATGCTCCGTCTTCTAATTACTATTTTTTGTAACAGCTCTTCTTGAGAAGCCCAATAGTCACAGCCAGTTTTTTTTTCATTTCATCTTCTGATTTTTGCAGGTTTATCAGTTCATCTGAACCGCTAGTTAAAGCTTCTTTCTTACTGTTCCATTTATTTTAAATCACCTCCAATTCATTTTTTCCTCTAAATTACTGCAAACCATCTCTTGAACCAAAGCTGAAGCTTGGAATGCCATTTCCTGAACAGCTGTAGAATCCTTTCCAGACAACATCTTTCAGGTTTTCCAAATTTCTTCTTTGCTGCCAGCCAGGCAATGCAGTTACTAACCAGTAACTGAACCCCCCCCCCAAAAAAAATGGTTTCAATGGCGCATTTTTCTCAGTTTCTGTTTTCACACTACGCGAGTTGAAATTAAGCGGTTGATTAGTGTGCAGTCATCTTGGAAATCCGAATCAAGGGACCAATGCCAACTATATAACCATAGATCCTAATAACAAAAAAGTTGGATATTCTAGACTTTGGTAAAGTATACTGGGAATGACAAACTATTTTTACTATACAGAAGCAACAAGACTAGTAGGAGATCCCATCTATCCTTACCCTGCATAAAGTATACATAATATATAAATTCTAGAATGTCAGGATTTGTAATAGCTTGGAAAAACCTTACTTAATCCACCTCTTTTTGAATGATACTTATGAAGGTAAAAGTGAAAATGACTACACTCAACCGTCATAGGTTTCATTCCTTATTTCATTAACTCAAGTGAAAAATCTTTTGAAGTCCTTCTAGTTTTTCCAAATGTGCATTTGTATAACAATAAATGAATTGATATGTTCAAAATGGAGTCTTTCCAATGATTGATACATCAAAATCAAAACAATTCATTAGAGAAACACTATCTTAAAGAAAGCCTTCACTGTCATTAAAATAACAATTTCCACGAAGTAATGTTACCAAACATATATACAACTTGACAATGTTCAAAACACTGCTGCTAAATGCAAAGCTTCTTGGAGAACTGTAACTTCCAAAATGCAAAAAACAGTTGTTTTAACCAAAATAATTCTTAAATTGTTATTATACTTGCACCAGTTCTCGGGCTTGTTAAATATATCATTACTACTTGCAGTAATTCTTCCCCAATTTATGATCACTAACATTCTTCCCCAATTTATGATCACTAACATACTTACACAATCAGCAATGTCAAAAACATTATACTAAATAATAATGGCCCATAAACAAGCTTTGCAGAACACCAGAAAAATATTTGTCAGACAACATTTTTAACTCTAAATTCACCAACGTTAAACCAGCTGTTGAGCCAATTGTAAAACAGAATCAAATGCCCTGGCAAAATCTATGTGAACCATTTTTATGTATTTGTAGAATCAAACGAGCTCAGAAAAAGCATGAATAAACAGAAACAAACCATGCGGACATAAATCCAGATTTTGCAGACCATGAAATAAAATGGACTGCACATACTTTACAAAACATAAATGCATATGCCTACATAGAATATGTCAAAGCTTACTGGTCTGTAACCTGGACGAACGAACTATTTTCCATCCTGAGTACAGAAATAATTTTAGCCTTCTACAAGAATGGAATGTAACACCTTAAGATTAGGAAATACAAACAATGCAAGTTCATTATGTCATTCATTAAAATGCAGATAAAACTATGGATTAAATCAATTCCCACGCTGCTAATTTTTTGATTTTATATAGTTTAAGCTTAACTTCAGCCTTAGAGCATTCAGGAATCAATTCTCAGTCATGTTTTACTGATTAAGCTCTAACTATAAATAAAAACAAAACAGTGTGAAACTCTTGGCAAATGTAGTCTAGCAAAAGAATATAAAATAAAATAATATTAAAAGTATTTAATATATTTATTTAATTTGCACACAGAAGACATGAATTCTCCATTCTGCCACATGAACATTCATAGACAAACTAGGCACACCTTTGACTAAAAAGCACAGTGCACTTGCTCCTACAGAGTTATAATTCACAGACTTGTCAAGATGTCAGATCCTCCTTGATTAAAACAGCTTTAAAGACCAGAAAGAATACTTTATATCTGTGATGCTTTCTGACTCTTCAAATAAAGTAATGCAATATAAAAGTTGTGGGATTGCTAAAAACACAGTACTGTGTCCAAAAAAAGATGTAGTAATAATATGCCATGTTATGCTTGCAATTGATGCCAACACAAAGATTTGGTTAAACTGCATAGTGTTTTCAGTGGGAGAAAGGGAAAGTTACTCACTGTCATATAAACAGAACTACACTCATTAAATGTATTTGTTGCCACAAAACAGACAAAAAAACAGAGAAATAACCAGGTAAAGGCCATACCTGTAGCTCTTACAGACAACAGTGGACCAGCAATGCTGTCAGATTACCAATGTGATGAATCAGAAATAAATAAAATAAATAAATAAATAAATAAATAAAAGAAAATGCTGTGCTGAATCTTTACTACACTGATCAGTTATAGAGCCGATCAGGCCTAGCACCCCAGGCCGCTTTCTAAACCCACTATAAATCATGGTCTTCCAGTGCCCGACAGTTTTTTCAACAAATGTATTATTTTCCTATACACATACATTATATATATATATATATATATATATATATATATATATATATATATATATATATATATATATATATATATATATATATATTTTTTTTCCCCCTATACACACACACATATACACATACACACACACACACACACACACACACACACACACACACACACACACACACACTTACTTTCCACGAAATGCTGACAGAAGCTTCCAATCCCCCACAGCTTTATTCCGGGCATAGTACTGCTGCCATCACTCCAGATATGGAGAAAAAACTCACACAATAGTTACCTGATCATGCCTGATTTAACAAGCTACAAAATTAATATTTCACTTGTAGTATGCTCAAGCAATCTAGATAACGGAGGAAGGAAAAAAAAAAAACACCTTTGCCAGCTTACAGTTATAAATAATAACTCTCTTCTCCGATATTACCACTTCAAGGTCTTAAAAGTGAATAAATACAACTTTAAGGCAATGTTGATACACATTAAATATGCAGAGGTCAAGTAACAGACTATGTGCTGAGAATACTCAAAAAAGCACACAAAATCTGACTGTTATAACAATTGCAATATATATGAACTCTGTTCAAACTACAATTCCCAATTCTGCAAGATGCACATGTCCATTTTCCAGTAACTTGCTTTACAATTTATAAGGTTGCAATGATGCTGGAGTCTATCCTGTCAGCCACTGGGCCCAAGGCTACACTCATTCTGGACAACATGCCGGTCCGGTTCACAACACCCACTCAATGAACTCACATATTTGTGGGCAATATTTGCTCACCACCCACAAATATGGTTCACTCTGGAAATCCCATCTTAAAATACTTTAAAACTTGTTAAACAATTGGTTTACTCTACTAAGTAGCGAAAACTTTTTCTTTTTTTCAAGATTTTTTTTTTTTTATGTTCACTGAAATCACCAAGATACTTGCATGCAATTTAGGAGTCAGTACAGATATGGAAGAAATCACAGCTGTTTTCAATGAACACATTAGAAGCCTAGACATTTTTTTTGGTAAGGAAGCAAAATGATTTCACATGTCTATGCACCATTTCCTTAATACTTTTTATTTGCACAAAACTGGATTAACACTTTGTTCTAAGCTTCTTCTGCAAACATTTGTGAGCCTTTGTAGAAGCTTGATTCAGTACAGTTAGGTTTAAATAGTTGGGCGTTTGCTGAGTGTCGTAATTGTGCTATATTTTCTGGAATCTCTCCTGCTTACCTTCCTTTTGACCAGAAATATTAAATGTACAATATTAACTATTCTTTCATGGTAATAATGTAAAACTTGCCTTGCACCATTGCTTTAAAAAGAAAAGGTAAATGTTTACAGATGTTAGCATTACAGCTGCATGCAAAAGAAAAAAAAACAAAGCGTTAACTTTTTGTCTTCTCATTATATATTTTTTTCAGTCACAGCACAGGACTAGTGATCAATATTTTTTCTTAAACAGAAAGCAAGTAAATAAATAAAATAGCACACACAAAAATGGAAGGTGCCACAACACAACCTTCCCAGTTCTTTAGCAAGTTTTAATTACTATCATATACTCCAAAAACATGTCACTCTGCTGTTAAGGAAAATTTAATCAGCGCTATCCACAAGAGCTGAAAATGCACAAAACAAAATGTGCATTATGCAGGAGCTGGCATACTCAAAGCAAAATAATGCATTTCGTGTAACTTGCTTCTGTAGTAAACTGCAAAGTACCGACAACAGGCTTCTGCATCCTGCAGCTCTCTTAACTTAAATGCCACAGAAAAGCAGACCCACAGTGCCTTGCATTTCTCTGTAGGCTGCCGACTGGAGGAAAAAAAAAAACAACACGACAGTAACTGCATGCTCACGTTTTAAATAATACCACCAATGCACACGTGTTTCCTTTCTTAACAACAAACTTGCACTTAGTTACATAGTACTTCCTTGCTCCAAACTTTTACATATACATGCATCTCACACCGGTTATTACTTTTTCTTCAGTCTTTTGCAAGAGTACAACTGTCAAACGCTTGGCACCTCCATCAGTAACACAACCGCAGCTGGAGTTAACTACTAAAACGAATTTTCATCTGCACTCAACTGTCATAATATTTACCATGAGGGAATCAAATCCACAATCAGGGAAACTTTTAATGCTTTTGTTGCACAACGCAATAATGCAAACAAGCCGTCTGCTATTAGTTACACCGTTCCTCACTGAAACACAAGGATGCATCAGTTATACTAAAGAGGTTGACAGTGTATGCTAGTTACTCACTTTTTATGAGCCGTCTTATCTTTTTTCCCTTTTGGCCTCCTCTTTCGGGCCTGAATAGCCAGCACTGACAGGTGGAAAGAAGAAAAAAAAAAAGAAAAAAATAATAAACAAAAAAGTATAACACTCATGAGAGACAGTGAATAAAAATAACGTATTATGTTTAATAGTCAATAAAAAAGCGCTCACCCACACCTTTTCGGGAGCTCATCTCCTAACCCCCTCCGCAAGCTCTTACACCCCCTCTTCCACAGATACCGGGACAAAATATCTTCTTGCTTGCTCTCGCACACTCACAGCGCCTGCGCAGCTCTCAGCTTCCAGTACTCACTCGAATTCACACGGTGACCTGTACACAAATGACGTCACGCAATCAGCTGTGTTCTAACGTACAGTTTATGGTGGGTGTTAACCGTGTATAATTTACAAGGCAGTATAAACGTTACTTTTATTTTTTAGTTAAAACGATGAATGGTGGGTGTCTAAACAGGAGACTTTAAGAACGCGACATATTCTTGTCCGGTATCTTAAATGGTTGGGTGATGAAGTTTACATTTTATAAGTTGAATTATAGATTTGTTTGGTTAGTAACGCAGTAAACAAGAGTGGAGAGTTGACAGACCAGCGCACGTTATACTGTATATTGTCGCTGCTTGATTCAGTTTGTGGATAAAGTGTTTATTCCTGTTCCGCTATTAAGGCGTTAACGTTTTCAATCTAATTAGGGTCACCGTTTACTTTTCTCTGAGTTGTCCTTGATCTCCCTTCGGAGTTGTATGGTTAGTGCGTTCATTTATGATTTTATGACAGTACGGTGAGGACTTTCGTGAGTAAGTTTTCTCATCCCACATATATACAGTGACAGTAATTTTAACTATATTTTTTCTTTTTTTTTTTTTTTTTGGTAAGTGTTGCAGCTCAACAGGATAGATCTTATTTTGGGAGAGCCCCAGGCATTCCGACACTGAGTTAAGAGATGCAGTCGTCAAGTATGGCCTGGTCCCAGTTGGTCATGTGTGGAGCACCTTTTGGTAGTGTCATCCAGGAGAACATCCTCACAAGGTCCCCAAAGTACATTATTAGCTCTTCTGTCAGAAGAGAGGAGCAGTAACTGTGCTCTTACTATCTGCTCCCTTCCCCCTCTTTGGCCAACCTGGTCTCATGGCTAATATAGAGTTTTATCCTTTGTTCCTTTTTCTTTAAACTCATCCAGTTCTAACCACCCTTTCTTCTTGTCTTGCCACACAGGAAGCAACTAAAGATGGAGGTATCTCATTCTGTATTAAAACCAATCTCACATTCAGATTAGTTAAAGTGTATGACCCACCGGAACTCATACATGTGCAACTCACCATAACCAAGATCTTGTACAATATCATTGCAACCTATAGGTCCCCCTCCATGTCCTAGAAAACCCATACTACCTATCTCAATATACTACAGTCCCTAACCTTTCAACCCAATACAGTATTCAGTTGGTGGATCTCAACTTCCCCTCTATAGACTGGGAATCCTACACCACTTCTAATGCAGTTAAAAGAGATTCCTAAACTTCAGTATCAACATCCTGGAACAGTTGGTTCTTTCTCCTACCAGGGGTGCAAATATCATTGGCCTTGTACTCACCAACATGGGGGGTGGGTGATGTTCCTCACCAAATGTGTCTTTGTTTGTCAGATGTGATTATAAGGCAGTATTATTTGAAATAAAAATTAATTTTGAGGATCCCATGAATCTAAAAACCTTTAGGAGCTATTCCAAGGGCAGCCTCTCTCTACTAAGCAACACCTTGGCTAAATTCCAAGCATCCTCAAATGCAGTAACCACCATAGCATATGCTGAGCTATTTACAAAAATCTCTGCAGAGCCATATTGATAGCTGTATAGAGTGAGCTGTGCCCACTCATATTGAGAATAAGACAAACTCAAAAGACAGGCAACCTTGGTGGAATCACAATATGTCAGCTATACAACAAAAGAAATAGGAGGCACAAGGCTGTACATCCTTAAAGACCCCTAAAAAATCTAAACGGGCAGCTAAGAGTGTTAATACTTCGAAGGTTAAATTTGAAATATAAATGGTTTCTCAGGTAAACGACAACCACAAAGCTTTCTGCAGCTATGTCCATAACTTCAGGGGGAAATATACAATGATGTGCAGAACCTATTGTAAATGGTATCACCCCCACTGAACCGGAAGCCATTGCCATCCTTTTCACTGACAGGTTCAGCTCAAATTTCTTCCTCAACTCCTCCTGCTAGTCCAAAGAAAATACCTCATACCACCCCCCCCAACCATTACTACGGAACAGTTCATCAGTGCACTTTCCAAGGCCATAAACAGTGCATCAATGGGCCCCGATAACATCCCTGGATGTTTAATAAATAGCATGAAACATGACCTCTCTGGTCCCCTTGAATCACTTTTCAACTGAATCCTACAGCCAGGTTTTGTGCCCGAGGAATGGAAGTTGGCTACAGTCATTCATTCCTGCGCACAAAGGAGGTCCAATCACTGATCCAGGTAATTACAGGCCCATAAGTCTTACCAGCTTCATATGTTAGGCCATGTAAAGAATTATCATGGACATGATAAATGAGGACATATGTAACATGCAAACACTGGACCCATCACAGCGTGCCTTTGTTAAAAGACGGTCATGCCTATTAAACCTGGTGGACTTTTTTGAGAGGGTCACCAGAGCACTGGATGAAAGTAAGACTATGTACACAGCTTATCTCGACCTGGCCAAGGTTTTTCATACAATACCTCACTCAGGCATTATAGACAAGCTCACTAATTTAGGTATAAACCCTTTTATCATCTGTGGAGTCCCCCAGGCTTGGTACTGGGCCTGCTGCTTTTTGGCATCTATTTCTCTGAAATGGAAGCAAATGCTGAAGGTTTATGGCTAAGTTTGCAGATGATTGCAAACTGGGGGTTATCATCAACTCCCCTGCAGTAGCATTTTTCAAGAAGGTCTGTCTCTGACTAACAAATGGTGCGAAAGCCATGGACTTAAACTCAGTGCTAAGAAATGCATAATTTTACCCTTTGGGAAGTCAAGCATCCCAGCTAATTACCATGTTGATAATACATCCCTAAGAGTGACCCAGTGGTCAGGAATCTGAGCACGCACGTAGACAGTAGCCCTACCTTTGACCACACACATCTTCACAGCTGCAAAAATATCCATGTAAATTAAGACAACATACATGCATATTTTAATGTAGACGAGAAGACATTTAGATTTATAATGCAATCTAAATATTAAAATCTTTCATTTAAATCAGGTCCACCATTTTATAGGCTTAAAATATCATAAAGTCCTGGATTACCATTTAGACTAAAGAATATTGTTGTAGCAATACTGAACAAGATTCTTCCTTGTTTTTAAACTACTTTTTTTCAAATACCTTTATTAACTTCACATAAATTCACATATTACACAATGACAGGAGTACACATACATATGCGTTATGCATACATGATTTATTTCTTGACCATTATTCAGTTTAACATTATTTAGATTGCTCTAGTCCTGCATTCCCTCCAGTTTCACTCCTACTCATCCTTCTGATCTTATTCTACAAGTATTATTTCCCCAAATTCCATTTATTTTTATGCACTTTGCTCATTCCCTTTTCTAAAGATCCCACCTCCAAATCTTTTACCTCCTTTACAACATTCAGTAATTCTGTTATGGCTGGTTTGGCTTTTGAGTTCTATTTTCTTGTTTTTTTGGCAGCCAACAACATTTAACTTACTAGGGCCTTGCTTTGTCTAGGCAATTCAGTTTGTATATCCCTACTCAAAAGAAAAAATTCTTTAGCTGCAGTGATTTGCTTTCTTAGCATTTTAGACCAAGTACCCTGTAGAGGATTTAAAAAAATCTGCCAACTCTTTACATTACCAAATAATGTGTTCCAAATACCCCTCTGTTTTACATCATACCTCAAAAAATTGCTGTCTACCTGTGGAAAAAGTCTGACGTCCACTTGGGGAAACAAAAATACCTACGCAAACATTTTCTTGCAAAATCTTTTTAAAAAAAAATGTCTTTTTATTGTATTTTCTTGTGTATCTTGCCTTTCCATTCTCCTTTCCCATTTTTTTCTAACTGCTTCTGATTGATTCTGATAGTTATCATGCATTATTTTATATGCCCTGCTAATTATCCCATTTTTAACTGCAGCTTCTCTTCTAGACTCAACAATAAATTCAACCCGTGTTGGATATTTAACACTCCTATTGATCACTGGTAGGGAAAGCAGTCTTCAATCCACAGTTCAAACTTCTGATTGGTCTCATCCCAGTCAATGATTTTTTTCCTGTCTGGGTATTTAATACCAATATCTCGGTTCCTTGGCTAATTTTCTCCAATAAATTCCAGCTCTCTCTTGTCTATTTTCTAAGGCCCTTCTTGCAGTCATCTGTATTGTCAAGGTCTCTTTTCTCCATTCCAGTGTTTTTTTTTAGTTCTCCGTATACTTGCTGCTACTTTGTAAACATGATATTCTGTATGATGGTTGTTGTTCTCATTGAGGGTCTTCATCCAAAATCATACTCTCTCCTTATTTCATGAACTACTTCCTGGTTAAAGTATTCCTTGAAATCCGATAATCCTAAGCACCTTGTTCTATGGAAAGAAACAGTTTTTCCTTTGTATTTCTTGCCCTCATTCCCTACTACATAAATTCTTTCAATTCTTTTTAGTAACTATGGTGCAACTTCTCCCCTGGTTGATGAAAATGTGTCTGACTTGTATATAGTATTAAATGGACTATAAACATTTTCATTACTTGTACCTATACTGTCCATATCCATAGTCAAGAATTTCCAACTTCTCATTTTTTGTATTATCTTTTATTTACTCACTTCCCAGATATATTTATTTGCCATAATAGAATCATTTTTTTTAACACAAACACCAAAATACTTCATCTTGTACCCCCCATGAACATGGATATTGCTGAACCAATTAATGTGTCAGAACATAATGTACCAGATTCATTTATTTTATATCCTGAAAAAAAATAACTTGAAACTCTTTCAGAATTTTCCACAGCATTGAACTATCCTTTTTTCTGGATTTGTCAAGGACAAAATAATATCTGCAAATAATGCTATTGTTCTTAAGTACCACACCAGTTGTATCCTTGGAATTATGAGGCCCTTATTTTCTTTGCCATTGGTTCTGAGTTTAAGGTAAAACAAAGAGGAAAAGAAGACATCCCCTGTCTGGTTCCAGTATTCAGAAAAAGCTCATCAATGAGAAACCCTCCCATCTTAATTCTTGCTCCTGACCCTTCATATATTTTCCTAATTAACCCCATTATTTTTTCAGGAAATGCAAATGCTGCCATTGCCCTACTCAAAAAATCCCAAATAATGCTATCAAGTGTGTTCTCTGCGTCAAGACCTGCTAACAATCCATTGATTCTTCTTGGACTCTGCTTCCCTCTGTATCATCATTGTTATGCTAGTGTTGTCAAATGTTTCTGTCCTCCACAAAATCTATGCAAAATAAAATTCTCAATGCCGTAAAGTAACTGAAATGTATTGCTTGTTTTGCATACTGATGTGTTGTTTTCATTTCAGCATGTGAAAAAATATATCACTGTGCAACTTGATGATGATCTGTTATTTGTTATTTTGTTCCTGACCTGCCATGACATCACTGGAAGAATTAATAAGCAATAGTAGTCAGAGTCCTCAGAATGGAAAATGTGGGACCTTTGGCTATGAACTTCTCCATAAAATGAAAACATTGGTTGAGCTGCAATTGGTATAGAGCTAATGTGTGATGGCAGTTGCCCAAATGTAAATAAAGATGAAAGGAACATCAAACTTTGAGATTATTAAATCTATGCAAAAGCGAAAGAGTCCTAGAATTTTGTTGATCCTGCAGTGGTCTACCACTTTTATGACAGTATAATTTGTGGTGCTAAGTGCATGATAATCATGCATTTGTCTCCACATACTGCAAAAAATTATGATGTGGTCACCTGTCATAACTTCAGTTTGTATGTTCTGAAAGTGGATTTCAAGAAATTCATTTCTTGAAATTCGTGCTTGAAACAAGTTTTTTGTAAGCCATTTCTTTGATGCATAAACTGCATGCAATCAACAACCTAGTTATAGTCTTTGTATTATTTATAAAGTCTGAAAATGGCATAACAGGTTTGAAGTCCCACATGTCTGTATCCTTATTTTGAGAAGCAGATCATTTCCATCTTTTTTCACTTCTAATTTTTTTATTGCACACATTTATTAAATTATCACCTCACACATAGGCGCACTTACATTAAGACAAAAGAAAACAAACCATATTAACATTTTTTTCATTTACTTACCTTTTACATTACATGCGATCTGAAGTAGGAGATTCATTTGTCAGCAACCTGTGGGTTATGGATCCGATATCGGATCCGAACCGGCATGGTTTATTCAGCTATGGATCCGAGCTCCTAGCTCCTCCCCTCACCCATAATGCCCTGCTCTCCCTACATGACCTCAGATCTAGTTTGCCGCGTTCATGGCAACAGCCTAGATTTCGAGTTCCAAAGCTAAGTGTTTTTTTTAGTACTTTAAAATGGTTTTTATTACTTGAGAATACTTTAACTGTGTGAAAGTGTTAGGTTCCCCTTCTATATATTATATTTTTTAGTTAAGTTAACTTAATTTTGTGTACCCTCCCCTCTCTGGCACGTAGCTAGTGTGAGTGTGTGTTTCTTTGGGGCCTTTAGTGTGTGTGCTAGTTTATTTTATTTTTTCTTAAAAAAAAAAAAAAAAGTATGTCTGAGGCCCCAAAGGCAATTTTCTCAAAATGCTCCGAGTGTGGCCATAAGCTATCCCCTGCTGATGGCCACACTCGGTGCGTTCGATGCCTTGGAGTTGAACACCTCACCTCTGGATGTTCAATCTGTGCAGGGTTCAACCCCAGGGCATTGAAGGAGCGGAGGTCGAAGCTGGTCTTGGCGGGACTCTTGCCCCCGGACTCGGCTTCGGCCTCCGCCCCGTTGGTAGTTACCGCTTCGGCAGTTGCTGCCTAACCTGCTCCCCCTCCTCCTCCCGGGATTCAAACTCCCTCTATGGGTTCAGAGGAGAGGGAAGCGAGGAAGAAGGACCGAAGAGAGAAGCACCATAAGTGGCGGGCCGAGACCTCCGTCTCGGCCCCGCCGGCTAAGCGGGCTTCTCCTCCGGCCTCTATGGCTGCTGGCTCTCCTCCTTCTCGGCTCCGGTCCCCATCCTTTTCACCGGGGCCTGAGGAGGAGGAGACCCAACGTCCTTCGAGGCTATCGAGGCGGTACTCAAGGCATACCTCGGTAGCCTCATCGAGGTCTACCTATAGTCTCTCCGACGCTGATCTGGACCGGATGATGCGAAGGTTCATCCAGGCCCAGATGCAGATGGGAGTGCTCCTGCCTCCCCCCCCGGGGGAGCTCGACCCCATTTTTCAAGCCCATAGCCCCTTCTCCGACCCGAAACCCGGGCTCGGAGCGTTCGGAGCCGGGCAGCTTCGGAGCCGGGGGTGGGTCGGCGCCAACAGTACTAGGTACTTCGGATCCGACCCTGCCCTCGAGTGTTTCGGATCCGACCTCTCGGAGCCTTGCTCCGAGCTTTGGATCCGGGGGACTCAGTGTGCCTTCGGCGCCGTCCGTGTCAGAGCGCACTGGTCCCTCGGATCCGAGTGGCTCGGCGCCGGCTCCGATCCACTCCTCGGATCCGAGGGGGAGCTGACAGTCGGATCCTTTGGTCGAGGCTGGCTCCCCTTTGGCTTTTGATGTAGTGGAGAGGGCTCTGTTGAGGGCTTCCAGACCCCCGGCACTTGCTTCGGCTCCGTCCCGCACTCCATCTGCTCTGGGTCAGGCTTCCATCACCCGGCCACTGGGACAGCCCGTTTCAATGCCCCAAGCAGTTCCTTTGGAACTAGACACTGCTTGCGAGGGCTCCTCGGACAGCCCCCCCGAGGAAGCACCTCGCAAGCACACGTGTAAAAGGAGGCACATAGACTCCCCCGAGTCTTTAACTGAAGACACGGACTTGGAGGAAGGGGAAGGCTCCCCAAGATCACCCCCCGAGGATGTCTCCTTCGGAGACATCATGGAAATGCTTCGTATAAGAGGGGGGTGGTCTGCCCCAAAGTCTTCCTCGGACGAGTCCGTGTTCTTGGAGGCATTCGAAGTGGGCCCGTCTACCTCTTGGGTGTCCCCTCCTGCCGACCCCCTGGTGGACCTTATTACCACCAGGGCGTGGAAGGAACCGGACACTGTGGAGCCAATCCCCAAAAGGCCAGACAGGATTCTCAGCCCCCCCTGCTGACCATGCCCACTGGAGTAAGGGACCTCCGGTAGATGCCATGTTGATGGCAGCAGCCACCAAGAGGGAACTCGCCCAGGAGAGTCCCTCAGTCCACCCTCCGAGCAAGGAGTCTCGGATGATGGACCACTTGGGGAAGCGAATGTTTAGTTCAGCGACCTTCTCAGTGAGGGCGCTCAACTATCTGGCACATGTTATTAGGATGCAGCGCGATCTTATCAAAGAATACGCTGCATCCCTCCCAGAGTCCATGTCGGAGGAGGACAAACTTTTGCACTCCACCTATATGGCCACTCTTCGGTCCTTGACAAATACCTCTATGCGGTTGCTTTCCCATGCTACTGAGGGAGCCGCTAGAGCTGCAGGAGTAGGCCTAGTCACCAGACGCCAGGCCTGGCTCCGCCATTGCGATTTCACGTAGCCTTCAAGGTGTCTTTCGTGAATGCCCCCTTTGATGTTTCTGCCCTTTTTGGCAAGATGGTTCGCGACACCTTGGTCCAGAGCGAGAAGGACGGGAAGACGCTGTCTGCCATCGGAGTCCGCTTCTCTGTGCCCCAGAGGTCCTACTCTAGGAACCAAAAGGGCCAGAAGAAGATGTGGTTCCGGAAGTCGCAGCAATCCCAACCCGCTCCGGACAACCAGTCCTTCCGTGGCAGAGGAGGACAGGGAGGACGCCGCCCCAGAGGCAGAGGGGCTCCCAGGAATTTCGGGTCCAGAGAACCTTTCTCTGAACGGCCCGCGCAGCAACCCTGAGGGGTTGCCCAACTGCTCCACTCTGGAGGCAGTCGGGGACGCTGAGCACCTAGTGGCATGGGAGTCCATAACATCAGACCGCTGGGTCCTCCGCATTATATCCAGAGGATACAAAATCCCTTTTCGTCATGTCCCAAAGCTAAAATCCCTCCCCGACGTTCCACCCGATCAGTGGGAGGCCGCTTCAGCAGAAATTGGCCTTCTGCTGAGGAAAAGAGCCATCCAGCCCGTCCCCCCAGACCAGATCGGATCAGGGTTCTACTCCAGGTTCTTTTTAGTGCCAAAAAAGACGGGGGACCTAAGACCAATTTTAGACCTGTCCCTATTAAACCTGGCAGTTCCCAAGGAGAAGTTCCGGATGGTCACTTTGCAGTCCATCCTCCCCCTTCTGGGAGAGAATCACTGGATGTGCTCTATAGACCTCAAGGATGCGTACTACCACATACTAATGGACAGACGATCTAGGAAGTTTCTTCGCTTCTGGCTGGGAGCCAGTCACTACCAGTTCAGGGTCCTTCCCTTTGGTCTCACCACAGCCCCCAGGGTGTTCACCAAAGTGTTAGCAGTGGTTGCGGCCCACCTGAGGCTTCAGGGGGTGCAGGTCTTTCCGTACCTGGACGACTGGCTTCTCACCGCCCTAACAAGGCATCTACTATCCTTGGCAAGAGACTCCTTTCTTCATCTAGCTCCCTGCCTAGGCATCACGATAAACGTAGGAAAGTCCAACCTGGCCCCTACTCAGTTGATAGAATTCATAGGTGCCAGGTTAGACACGAGGAAGTTAAGAGCCTTTCTCACAACCGACAGAGTTCAGAATCTGCGACTCCAGGTGCGGGCCATCCTCCACTCCAGCTCAGTTCCAGCGGAATTGGTCCTGAGGGCACTAGTGTCCATGGCGGCAGCGATTTCTCTTCTTCCACTCGCCCGGTTGAACATGCGGGTTCTTCAGTGGACACTTCAAGTACAATGGTCATATCTTTCTCTCCCCCTGCATCATCCCATTGCAATCAGCAAGGCTTGCAAGTGGTCTCTCTTGTGGTGGCTCCATTCCCAGGATCTCCACGGAGGCCGCCCCTTTTGTGCATCTCCCCCTCTCGCCACAGTGACCACGGATGCCTCCCGCCTCGGGTGGGGGGGCATTTTGCGGGCCGGACGGTCCAAGGCACGTGGAACGACTCAGAGACCTCCCTGCATATCAGTGTTCTGGAGATGAGAGCGGTGCTCTTGGCGTTGCAAGCACTTCATGCCTTTCTTCCCCTGGGAACAATTGCGATTCAGTCAGAGAACATGTCGGTGGTCTGGTACATCAACAAACAGGGGGGAACCAGGTCTTACCCTTTATGTCGAGAAGCCATGAGAGTGTGGGAATGGGTGATCTCCACCAACCGCTTTCTCATCGCAACGCATATTCCGGGTCGGTCCAACATCCTTGCGGACAAGCTCAGTCGCACCATTCTCTCCCCGTACGAGTGGTCTCTCAATGCTCAAGTAGCGAAACGATCTTCGCACAGTGGGGAACTCCTTGTTGCGATCTCTTTGCTTCTCCCTTAAACACCAAGTGCGACAGTTTTTTCGCTCTAATCCCTCCTCCAGGGGATTCCCTGAGAGATGCTCTGGTGCATGCTTGGCCTCCCGGTCTTCTTTTCGATACCCCCTTTGCCTCTGATGCAATCAGGACTCCCAGTATCTCCCTCCTCCCAGAGGCATTCTCTGGTGCTGCTGCTCATAAACCCTAAATTTAAATTTACCATGGAAGAGATTAAATGGAAGAGAGCGGGTCTAGATGACTTCCTTACCACTCTTTTAATGATGGCCAGTAGTGCCACGGTCAAAGTTCAGCGGTTCCACCATGGGATCTTTCCTTGGTTCTTCAGGCCTTGACCGCTCCTCCCTTCGAGCCTGCAGCCACAGTAGATCTAAAATTCTTATCTCTTAAGACTGCATTTTTAGTAGCCATTACTTCAGCCAAAAGAGTTTCGAAACTTCAAGCCCTATCCATGAAGCCACCTTACTTGAATTTCCATCCGGACCGCGTATACCTTAGGATCAATCCCTCCTTTCTTCCTAAGGTAGCTTCGGAAGCAAACATTAATCAGTCCATCAACCTCCCTGTTTTCTTTCCTAAATATCAGAACAAAGGCGAGTACAAGCTGCATTCATTGGATGTTCACAGGCAGCTTTGTTTTTATCTTAACAGGACAGCTGGTCACAGGCAATCCGACCAATTGTTCATTTCCTTTGCCAAATTCAATCTGGGTAAACCAATTTCCAAAGTCTCCTTGTCACGCTGGATTTCCCAGTGTATTCTATTAGCTTACCAAGCTTCCGGGAGGTCCGCACC
Source organism: Protopterus annectens (assembly GCF_019279795.1). NCBI lineage: Eukaryota > Metazoa > Chordata > Ceratodontiformes > Protopteridae > Protopterus > Protopterus annectens. The sequence continues at coordinate 1,176,571,738 of NC_056745.1, forward strand.
GGACGGAGTCCATGCTCATTCAACCCGGTCTGTTTCTACCTCAGCGGCCTTTAAGGCTAGGATTCCTCTGGATGACATTTGTTTAGCAGCCACTTGGGCTTCATCTCATACCTTTATTTCTCATTGCAAGCTGGATATCACATCTAGAGGTAGAGCATCCTTTGGCTCTGTGGTGCTCCGGAATATCCTTCCATGACGGCCGCCCAAGACTCAGGTAGCTGGGGACTCTGTCCCACAGGTTGCTGACAAATGAATCTCCTACTTCAGATTTAGAAGTTATGTACTTACCATAACGTTCCATCTGAGTAGGTGGATTCATTTGTCTGCAACCATCCCGCCCTCCTATCCCCCTGGCCTTGTCAGTTTCCTGCATAGAATGTGTTACCCTTTACTAGGGTATTTGATACAGGGCAAACTCGATCTGAGGTCATGTAGGGAGAGCAGGGCATTATGGGTGAGGGGAGGAGCTAGGAGCTCGGATCTATAGCTGGAAAAACCATGCCGGTTTGGATCCGATATCGGATCCATAACCCACAGGTTGCAGACAAATGAATCCACCTACTCAGATGGAACGTTATGGTAAGTACATAACTTCTAATTTTCTTCCTTTATAGCTCTCATTTAGTTCATTATATAAATTGCTCAATTCCTGCCTTCCCTTAAACCTTACTACTCCTCCTCCTCCTAACCATTAATCTGATGTTGTCAATCTTTATTCATTCTTGACAGATGGGTTCGGTTCTGAACTCTCGGTACCAACTCGGCCATTATACATAGCTCTCGTCAGCCAAAAACTCTCGAGCTAAGGCTCTACCCACAATTCCTCTCTTCCATTACCGCAGATATCGTTTGCTGCACTGAAAGTTAGACAAATCAGACCATACTGTCAGCTAAATGCTTTAAATGTTCTACTTGAGTATTGTTGCTTCTAGCGATTTTTGCTAAAAGCTGTTTGTATTTCTTCTTGGATACTTCTTTCCTTTTTGCGAGTGTGTAACTGTTTTCTACCCACCCCTTTTACTTAACGGTATTTCTACTTACCATTGTTGGTAACAGGCCTTCCCTTCTTTTCTTACTGTTGGTAGTCTTTAGATACCATTGTTGATATTCTTTTCCCTTTCAGTCTGTATACCCTTTGGGTATTTCTACTATACCATTGTTGGTAGATCTTGTTAAAAAAAAAAAACTCCTTTCCTTCACTTTTTCCCCTTTCTACCTGTGTGACGTGAGTGTGTATGTACGAGTTGAATTCAGTATGGCAGAAAAACAAAAGGGGACATTCGGCTTCAAACAGTGTGAGGACTGTGGCAGAAAGACGCCCAATTCAGATGGGCATCTTTCTTGCATGTACTGTTTGAGTACCCCTCATTTGGACATTACTTGTAAAAATTTGTCAGGGCTGTAGCACCTGTACTTTAGCAGAGAGGCACAATAAACTCCTCCTAAAAGGCTTGTTGAAATGTTCTTTCAGTGAAGACCTATATTGAAGGCCGAGACTTCAAAATCTCTTAAGTCAGACGTTAAGAAAGAAGCTACTCTGTGCTGACCTCTCCTTCAGCACACGAAGTAAAGTCCCAAAAGCTACAAGTTCTGGTGGTATCCTCAGAACCGAAAGGCAAAGTACTGAAAGTGACAGTATCAGCACTTTTGGCACCAAAAGTGTCTCAATCCCAATCAGTGCCAGCAGTCATTGAACTGATTCAGACCTCTTCAGCACGACGACCTCTTCGGCACTGACAATAGTTTCTGTACCACCATCACTTTCCTCTCATTCGATTCTGGCTTCCCCTTCTGCACAGCAGTCTGTGGTGCTGAAAGTTGATCCAATAATAATTTCCAGGACTAGATATTCCTCTTCAGTAGATCCACTGTTGGGTCAACAACCCAGCCCTTTTCTGGATGGGCCTGAGTCCCCTCCGGGAGTCTCTCCAAATTAAATGTGGTTAGATTGGTGGGCCAGCTTTTGTCAGCCAGGGGTCTCCCTGCACCTTCACAGACCTCTCTCTCACCTGGAGCCAAGGCTTATTTTCCAAGGACTCCATCAATTTATCCGCCTTCAACCTCCTTTCAGGGTTTGGAGCCCTCCACTTCGATGCTCCCAGTACCAGCTACCTCTGTGCCGGAGTAGACTCTGTGGTCTTCGGATCCATTGCACACCCAGGACTGTCGTTTGGCTGCCGGTTCTGAGACCCTTAAGTATGGTTCTGGTTGTTTCCACTGTGCCGTCTTTGGCTCTCAGAGCCATGGCAATTTTAAGCCCTCTCCCAGCTCCTGCTGTTGGTGTTGGCTCATTGGAGCGGGGTGTGACCCTGGTTCTGAGGTTGTCTTTCTCAGTTCCAGGCTCCCATCCATCTTCGGGAGGGCCTGCCTTCCAGATTATGGAGAGAGCGTTGGCCTCCGCAGGCTCCCAACTGGCTCCATCCTCATCAGAGTGCCATATTTTCATATCCTCGGGTTTGCAGCTGTCACAATCTACTACATCTGGGCAGTTGGCAGAAGAGCTGCAAGAAACCCTGGTTCAGGGTCCCTCCTCTTCGGAGTCATCTACAGAATTTTCCCCTGAAGAGCCACCTCATAAGTGGACATGCAAGAGGAAGCACATTGATTTTCCTGACGATTCAGTCACCAAAGACACAGATTACAATGAAGGGGAAGGTTACCCCCTGAAGATGTCTTTTTTGGAGACATCCTGGAAATACTGGAACAGAGGGGTGATTTGGAAGCCCTCAAACCCATACTCTGAGGAATCTGTATTCTTCCAAGTTTTTTGTGCCCACCCCTCTACTTCCTGGGTGACTCCACGCGCAGATGATCTAATTAAGCTGATTGTTCAGCAGGCATGGAAGGCTCCTGATTCTATAGACCCCATTCCCAGAGGCCATTTAAAATTTTAACAGCCCCAGAGGATCAGCCCCATTGGTCTAAGGGTCTAACAGTGGATGCCATGGTGCTGGCAGTGGCCACCAAGAAAGAACTTGCTGAGGAGAGTTCTACTGTCCATCCTCCTGAATGGAAGTCTAGGGTGATGTACAGATTTTGAAAGTGTGTTTTTGCCTCATTAACCTTCACTATTAGGTCCTTGCACTTCTTGGCACATTTTACTAGACTCAAAAGGGATCTGATAACTGAGCTTTCAGACACCCTTACAGGAGCTCTGTCTGATGAGGTTCAGGACAAGTTTGCCTCACAGCTTGCCACCCTGGACTCTGTTTCAAACTTGTCCATGTGGCTCATTGCCCATGCAGCTGAAAGGACGTCTAGGGCAGTGGGTACAGGCGTTGTCATAAGGCGACATGCCTGGATGCACTTGTGTGACTTCGTGGAACCCTTCAAGTCTTTCTTCATCAACACTTTGGTTGGTGCATCCTCTTTGTTTGGCCCGGAAGTTAAAGAAATGCTAGCCAAGTATGAGAATGATGGAAAGACCCTTTCTGCCATGGGCGTTCATTTTTCTACTCCTCAATGATCCTATTCTAGGATTCAAAGGAGTGGGAAAATGTGGTTCAAAAAATCCCAAGGGCCTTTTCTTGACGCATGTGGTAAGTACCCCCCCCCCAGGGCAGAGGGGGGAACTCTTCTGGAAGATGTCCTCCCTGTGGCAGAGGGGGGGTCTGCATAACCAGGGCTCCAGAGATACCTTTTCCGGACAATCCTACCAGTGCTCCTGAATGGAGGCCCTATTGCTTACCATTGGATGCATTTGGGGGAAGAGTTTCACTGCACCAATCTGCATGGCTTACGATAACTTCAGATTTCTGGGTGCAGAAAATTATCACCAGAGATTATCACATCCCATTCATTCTTTTTCCAAAACTTCAAAAAAGAATCCCCGGTGTTCCACCCAGTCAGAGAAATCTAGCAGCAGTAGAAATCTAAAAACTGCTTCTAAAATGAGTCATCCAAGAAGTCCCACCAGACTAAAGAAGATCCGGGTTTTACTCAAGATTCTTTTTAGTGCCAAAAAAGACAGTACTAGAGACCAATTCTGGATCTTAGCCTACTGTACAAATTTGTACAACAGACAAAATTCTGGATGGTCACAGTTTAGTCTAGCCTTCCCTTCCTGGAGGAGGACGAGTGGATGTGCTTGATAGAACTTCAGGATGCGTATTACCACATATAGATGGACAAGTGCTCCAAAAGATATCTCCGCTTCCAGTTAGGAGCCAGTCATTACCAATTTTGAACACTGCCATTCGGTCTCACCACAGCCCCCAGGGTGTTCACCAAATGCATGGCAGTCATAGCAGCTCACTTGAGACTGCGACGATTCCGAGTGTTTCCATATCTAGATTGGCTGCTCACTCCCCCCCCCCGGCATCTACTGCTATACGCAACAAACATTGTGCTACATCTCGCAGAGACTCTAGGCATTTCCATAAGCAGGGAGAAGTCAGTTGACTCCCACACAAAATCTAGGGATCATAGGAGAAAGACTCAATATAATTTCCTGTGTAGCCTCCCTTCCTCTACACAGACTGATGAAGCTAAGGTCACAAGTTCAAGTGATCATCTCCCAAAACAGAGTTCCTGCTCACCTGGTACTGCAAACTCTGGGATCCATGGCAGCAACTATAACCTTAGTATCCCTAGCAAGATATCACATGAGGCTGCTTCAATGGCTGTTGGCATTGCAATGGTCTATTCTAACACATCCAATGCCCCATCCAATCCTGATAACAAATAGCTCCAAAAAAGATTTGTCTTGATGGATGAAGCCAGAAGAAAATCTGTGGGATTGCTCCTTTTCTCCCCCTTCGCCCAAAGCCATAGTGACCACGGACGCTTCCAGATTGGGTGGGGGGATCATTATCTGGGGAAGACTGTCCAAAGCACTTGGTCCCCACAAGAGACCAGTTTGCATATCAACGTCCTGGAATTAAGGGCAATGCTTTTAGTGTTGCAAGCATTCCAGTCTGTCCTTCCTTCGAGGACAGTTGCAATCCAATCAGGCAACATGTCGGTAGTCTGGTATATTAACAAACAAGGAGGAATCAGATCCTACTCTCTATGCTGGGAAGTCCTAAGAATTTGGGAATGGGCTATTGCTTCCAACCATTTTCTGGGCAAATCCAATGTGATTGCGGACTAGTTGAGCAGATGTATTCTGCTGCCTCACGAGTGGTCTCTGAACCACAATGTAGCAATAAAGATTTTTCAACATTGGGACCAGCCATGCTGCGATCTGTTCACTTCCCCAATAAACAAATGCAGCAGCTACTTTGCCCTAATCCCCCATCACTGGGAGTCCCCGAGAGACGCACTGGCCCTTGAGACTTCTTTATGCCTTTCCCCCTATTCCACTAATTTCCCAGTTTTTGAGGAAAACCCAAAGGTTGAGAAGCCATGTAATTCTCATTGCACCATATTGGCACCGTCAAGTCTGGTTCCCCTTTCTGTGTCCTCACCATGTTCACCACCCTTGGATTCTGGACCCGACTTCAGACCTATTATCTCACCCTCAGGGCTCAGTGCATCCCAATCTCCAGAACCTCAAGCTGATGGCTTGATATCTCCAATTCCGGTAATTGCCAGGTAGAATAACTTATCCTGTTTGGTACAAAGGATTCTTCTGGCTTCCCATAAACCATCCACCAGAAAGCTTTACCAAAGCAAGTGGAAAAGATTTTCAATTTGGGCCTGTTCCAAGAACATAGACTCTTTCTCAGCATCAGTGGACAAGGTCCTAGAATATTTAGCCATCCTTTTTGAATCGGGAGCCTGTACTTCCACAGTTAGTCCATTTAGCCACTGTTTTTCCAATTTTCATGACTAACTTAATGAACATTCCCTGATGGCTTCTCGTTTGTGCAGAATTTTTCATAAAGGTGCTTTACATTTAAAATCCCCCATTCAAATATCTGGTACTGCCATGGGATTTGACCTTGGTCTTACAAACCCTGGTTCGCCCGCCATTTGAGCCAGCAGCTACTTGCGACCTCAAGTTTCTGTCCTGGAAAACCCTCTTCCTGGTAGCTATCATGTCGGCCAGGAGAATTTCTGAATTGTAAGTTTCTGAATTATAAGCTTTATGTGTAAAGCATCCTTGCATCATCTTTCACAAGGAGAAAGTGTCGTTAAGAACCAACCTGTCCTTCCTCCCTAAAGTGGTATCAGAATCTAATCAGGTCCAGCCTCTGCAAAACTCCGATCAATTTATTCCACAAAGAGACAATCCAATATTAACGCCACACATACAAGTACGTTTTCGATTCGTGTTCTTCTTCAGAAAATCCAAGACAAATAAATTAAAAGAAGAACCACTCCTTATATACACAAAGCATACCATTAATTAATTAATCAACTGAAATATTTAACCAATTTAGGATTTTTAACTCTTGAATACCTGAAAATGCTTTCTTTCAGCTATACCAAACTCATTTTGTAAAATATTCAGTATCTAAATTTATAAAAATACTTTATGTTTTATAAGTTTTACATACAAACATATTACAAATAATCTAACTGGCTCAATTCATTTCATCATTTATAATAAATATTAAATAAAATTCAATTTATATCCAATTTGTATTAGTTTGTGTTATTTTGTATTATTTTATATTATTTTATATATTATGCTATAGCTATTAAGCTATCCAATGCTATTATTGGATAATTTGTTAAATTGTATAATCTCATATGTTTTACATATACCTTTATATATACCTTCCTATATATTAACATATGGGTTTAAGGTTATTATTTGGCTTTATAAAATTTGTTAGATTTCATATTTTACATTTTGATATTTTACGTATACTTGGGTGGAAGTAATATAGATTGTATATTTATTATTTTACATTCATTCCTATTATTAAGGTCATGTTATTTATTAGAAAGTATAATTGTATAAATATTATGTGTTTTTAACTTCAGGGTTATGTCACTTGCAACACCAGATGGCGCCAGAGTATAATATATAAAATAATATAAAATAATACAAAATAACAATTACTTTAAATTGCTTTTCATACCCCCCCCTTCCTCTGGGGTGATGCCTACCATTGAAACCTCCCCCCTCTGCCTCTGGAAGAAGAGTCTCCGCGAGAGTCTTGGAAAGGTCCCCGAGATTTCCTGAACCAAGTTTTCTTCCCTCCTCACTGGTTCCTAAAAAAGGTCCTCTGAGGGGTAGAAAGCTTGATCCCCACAGCAGACAGGGTCTTTCCCTCTTGCTCACTGCAGGTTAGCGTATCTTTAACTGATGGGAACATTAACAAAGGACACATTGAAGAGTTCTGGAAAGTCACAAAGCCCTCATCCAAGCATGTCTCCTGATGGCTATGCCTGAACTGGCTGCTCAACAGGTACCTTCCACAGTATGGGAGATCAGCCTCATAGAGGAATTAGCAATGGACGATAGAGCAGCCAGTTGAGGGGAAACCTTCTTGAGGTCTTGCTCCTCCGTGGTTCTCGGTGAGAGAATTTGAAAGTTCTTTGATCAAATTTGCCTGTTAGGTGAAATGTGCCAGGTAATTTAACAGCGTCAATGTGATGGTGGTTGAGGTGTAAATGTGCTTTCCAAATCTGTCCATCACTCTTGACATCCTGTTCAGTAGATGGACAGTGGAGCTCTGTTCATATAGTCCCTTCTTTGTAGCTGCTGCCACAACAATGGCATCAACTGAAACACCCTTACTCCAGTAAGGTCTGCCTGTGGGTGGGATAAGGAATTTGTCCTGGCATTTGGAGAGAGGCTCAACAGTGTTCAGCTCCTTCCATGCCCAGTGGGAAACTAAATCAATAAGTTTGTCTGCCGGGGGGAGGGGGTCACCCACGGTATAGATGGGCCCACCCTGAAAGCCTCCAGAAACACCAACTCTTCAGAAGTAGAGGAGGAGGTTAGGAAGACCAGTCACCTTTCTGCTTAAGGAGTTCCAGGATGTCTCCAAAGGAGACATTGTCAGTTGGTGATCAGAGGGCATCGTTCTTGTCAAAGTCAGTGTCTTCATTGAAGGACTGTATTGGGGAGTCTGTGTTCCTCCTTTTGCACATCTTCTTCAGAGGGATCTCCTGCATGGGGTGTTCGGGGGAGTTATTGAAAGAAGGGGGAATTTCCTTGGGGGGGAGGTCTAGAAGCTCCTCTGGGTAAGCTGACCTATGGGAGGAATGATGGGCTCAGTGCCTGGACCTGATGAAGGATGGGAGGAAGGAACCAGGATGTGAGATAACCAATTTCTGAGCATAGAGAAGGCCCTTTCTGCAACCTGGAAGGCCAATGGACCTGGAGAAATTCCCCCTACCTGGAGCCAAAGCAGCGGGGGGGGGGAGACCAGAGCAAACCTCAAATCTGAGGCCTGTTGACAGAATAGGACCCGAACTGTCAAACTCTGAAGCCCCAAGAGGAAAGGATGGATCTGACAGTCAGAGCCAATGCCATTCCCCCAGACCTGATACCAACCTCTGATTTGAGACCTGCTCTGATCTGACAAGATCGGAACACGGCAGGTCAAGGATATGGTCAGAGTCAAGGAAGGGTATTTCCTATGATCAGACTCTGATCCTCTCTGGTATCCAGGATCCTGGGGTTCTAAAACCATGGGTTGGCTCGGAGGAGGATTCTGTAAGGTGTGAGATGGTAGACTTATGGATCCAAGAGGGGATGGAGTTGGCAAAACCCCCATCTCAATCTGAGCCCTGAGGAACGTCTGCATCATCCTGTCCATATCGGCCTCTGTCGAGCCTCTAGAGGACCTAGATGAAGCTGAGGAAGCTGGTCTGGATGATTTAGAAGGTGTTTGTAGGATCTTAGAAGGAGGAGCGGAGGAAACTGGTTTCAATGTATGTTCCGGAGTATGGCTTCTAGTGGTCAGATACGATACTCTAGGATCTGACGTAGGAGGTACTGGCAAAGTTGAAGTCCTTGTGACTAAAGTTCCTGCCATATCTGAGGATACTTGTGGATCCAGTAGGGCTCTAATTTTGCTCTGATCCAAATAGTTGGATCCAAGAGTTTTTGACTCTTTTCAGATGGCTCTGACAAGGCCCTCAGGGAGGCTGCGAGGGCTTGTCTTTTTGACTGTTTGGAGCTGGAATGTTTAGAGGGAGATTGAGCCCCAGAAGAAGGTGAAAAAGCTGGAAGCACTAACTTCAAAATAGGTTTGTTGCACTGATCTGGCAACACTCGATGGTTAATTGAGGTGCGTACATCACAGTCCACATTCAGATGCCCTGAACCTAAACAGTAGATGCACTTCTTGTGGGAATCCAAATTAGGGATTTTATGCCCACAAGCAGTGCATCTCTTGAAGCCTGTAGGTTTCTCAGACATTTTGGTAATGAACAAGTACTAATATTTATTTAATATAAACACACATGCATAATATTTGTGCACTCCACGTACACACCCAGACAAGAAAAGGATTGTAAATGCCAGTTAGACTAACTGGTTCAGCAATATTAAGCAGAAAAGTGTCCCCCCCAACAGCAACAGGTATTAGAAAATGATGGAAAGTGACAATGGCACAAGGAGAAAGCCAGTAATCCATTTGGCCAAAGTAATTTTGGAGACTGCTTGACCTAAACGGTTAGGAGACAAGGTTACAAACAGATGATCAGACTTCTGTACCTTTTTGTTCTGTGAAGATAAAAATGTAGTTGTCTGTGAACATCAAGGAGATATAACATATTCATCTTTATTAGAAAAGTTGGGAAAGAAAACTGGCATTTGAATAATGTTTGATTTCGTGGCCACTTTAGGCATAAAGGACAGGTTAGTCCATAGAGATACCCTGTCTTTATGGAATATAATGTAAGGAAGTCTAGCCAATAAGGCTTGAAGTTCTAACACTCTTTTCACCATAGTAATAGCCACCAAAAAGATTGTTTTCCAAAAAAGAAACTTCCATGTTGCAACTGTCAGCTGGTTCAAAAGGTTTTTGAGCTAGCCTCTAAAGGACCAATGTGAGATCCCAAGGGGAGAAGGATCATTTATGGGAGGCCTGAGAAGAAGGATTCCTTTCATAAAGGCTTTACATAACCTGGAAGTTGACAGAGAGGAGGATTCATTTCCATTATGAAAATTAGATATGACAGCAAGTTGTAACTTTATGGTAGAAAAACTAGCTCATTCTTTAAAAAGAGTACTGAGAAACAGAAGGATGGCTGAAGTATGTGCTATAAAAGGGTCAATGTTCTCTTTAGAAGCCCATATGGAAAAATCTCTTCCACTTGCTGTTGTTGACCTTTTTGGTGGAGGCCTTTTGGGAAGCCAAAGTCATGTCATAGATTGGAGAAGCGAGCCTGGACCATCTTATTATTGGAAGTGAAGAAACCATGTGGTCAATTTGAGGGTGTAGAGATTGGGAAGCTGATGGGTGAGATAGGAGATCCTGAGTGGATTCCAGTATCCATGGAAGATATTTGAGGTGCAGCCATAGGAAGGGGAACCATACCTGCCAAGGCCAGGATTGCAGAGATCTTCAACCTGCTGGCTTTCTGTAGAAATTTCGGTATTAACAGGAGAGGAGGCTAAGCATAAAGGAGAGACTGGTGCCAATTGTGAACCAGAGCATCCTTTGGTGATTCCCCCTGTGGGGGAGATCAGAGTGAAATACTTGCTGAATTTGTTGTTGAGAGGGAGGCAAATAGGTCAAAGCAAGGCTGGCCCAAATGTGTGAAAATCTTGTTTGCTACTGATTGATTGAGGGACCACTCGTGAGGAATCAGAATGGACCTGCTTAGTCTGTCTGCTAGCTCGTTAGTTTTCCCCAGAATGTGTGTTGTTATTAGAAAGCAGTCTGAACAGATCTCCCACTCCCAGACTCCCATGGCCTCTCTGCACAAGGGGTAGGAACAGGTTCCTCCTTGTCGGTTGATGTACCAGACTACTGATATGTTGTCTGTGTGAATGGCAATAGTTCCCAGAGGGATAATGTCCTGAAAGGCCTGCAGTGTTAGAAAGACTGCTCTATTCTTGAGGACATTGATATGCAACTTGTTCTTGTAGGGGAGCACGCACCTTGGACCATCTTTCTGTTGTAATGCCCCCACCCCAATTGTAAGTGTCCATGGTCACTGTGCCTGATGGGGAGTGAAGAGAGAATGGCCTGCCCAGAGACAGGTCATCTGGCTGCATCCATCATTGGATATGATGTTTACTAATTGGAGTCTGTTTGATGGGAACAGACAGAGCTTAATAAAGAATGGACCACTGATCCACTAAGGTCCACTGTAGAATTTGCTAAAAAAAATCTTGCTAATGGGACTAAGGATATCGGCTGACATTGATCCCAGGGCTCATAGCACTAACTTTGCTGGAGGAGATGGAGGATATAGCAAGTCCTGTACTTGATGTCTCAGAGATATTATGCGATTTAGAGGTAGTGAAGCTACTTGGGTTGTAGTGTTTAGTTGCACTCCTATGAATTCTGGATTTTGTATAGGAATCAGGTTTGATTTTTGTAAGATTTATTGTAATGCCAAGGGAGTTGGAAGCAAGTAATCCCTGGCTTGTAGCAGTTGATGCCTTGTTGGGGCAGTAATGAGTCAATTGTCTAGACAGGGAAACATCTGAAATCCTTTTAGCCTCAGGTGAGCTGCTACGACTGCATGCAGTTGGTAAACACTGGGGGGGGGGGGGCTGTGGTGAGTCCAAAGGGCAGTGCTCTGAATTGGTAGTGGTTGGCTTCCAGCTGAAAGTGCAGGTGTCTCCTGGACCACCTGTCTATTTTGATATGATAGTACACGTCCTGGCCATCTATGGAACACATCCAGTCATCCGTGAGCAGAAGTGGCAGCATGGACTGAACTATAACCTTTCGGAACTTCAACTTCTTGACATACTGATTTAGATTGCTTAAATCCAAAATTGATCTTAGGTCCCCTGTTTTCTCAAGTTCTGAATCCTATTTTTTCAGTCAGGACCTTTTAGATTACTTTTTTTGTAGTTTTAGAACTTCTTGTGTTGTATACTCCGTCTGAGTGAGTGGCACGTCGGAGTTTTCTCCTGGGACGTGGAGGTAGAAGGAAGAAGGGAATGCAATAACCTCTGGATATTATACTCTGCACACAGGCGTTGTTTCTAATATTTGTCCAGGCATCTAGGTGCAGGGATAGATGACCCCCCGATTGCTTCTAGATTTGGACAGTGAGGCAATGCTTCAGGAGTGCTAATAGGGAATGTTGGAGGGAGGTTTCTGAAGCCCTGCTTTTCATACCCCCCCCCCTTCCTCTGGGGTGATGCCTACCATTGAAGCCTCCCCCCTCTGCCTCTGGAAGAAGAGTCTCCGCGAGAGTCTTGGAAAGGTCCCCGAGATTTCCTGAACCAAGTTTTCTTCCCTCCTCACTGGTTCCTAAAAAAGGTCCTCTGAGGGGTAGAAAGCTTGATCCCCACAGCAGACAGGGTCTTTCCCTCTTGCTCACTGCAGGTTAGCGTATCTTTAACTGATGGTCCAAACAAGGAAGAGACATTGAAGGGAACATTAACAAAGGACACATTGAAGAGTTCTGGAAAGTCACAAAGCCCTCATCCAAGCATGTCTCCTGATGGCTATGCCTGAACTGGCTGCTCAACAGGTACCTTCCACAGTATGGGAGATCAGCCTCATAGAGGAATTAGCAATGGACGATAGAGCAGCCAGTTGAGGGGAAACCTTCTTGAGGTCTTGCTCCTCCGTGGTTCTCGGTGAGAGAATTTGAAAGTTCTTTGATCAAATTTGCCTGTTAGGTGAAATGTGCCAGGTAATTTAACAGCGTCAATGTGATGGTGGTTGAGGTGTAAATGTGCTTTCCAAATCTGTCCATCACTCTTGACATCCTGTTCAGTAGATGGACAGTGGAGCTCTGTTCATATAGTCCCTTCTTTGTAGCTGCTGCCACAACAATGGCATCAACTGAAACACCCTTACTCCAGTAAGGTCTGCCTGTGGGTGGGATAAGGAATTTGTCCTGGCATTTGGAGAGAGGCTCAACAGTGTTCAGCTCCTTCCATGCCCAGTGGGAAACTAAATCAATAAGTTTGTCTGCCGGGGGGAGGGGGTCACCCACGGTATAGATGGGCCCACCCTGAAAGCCTCCAGAAACACCAACTCTTCAGAAGTAGAGGAGGAGGTTAGGAAGACCAGTCACCTTTCTGCTTAAGGAGTTCCAGGATGTCTCCAAAGGAGACATTGTCAGTTGGTGATCAGAGGGCATCGTTCTCCCTTGTCAAAGTCAGTGTCTTCATTGAAGGACTGTATTGGGGAGTCTGTGTTCCTCCTTTTGCACATCTTCTTCAGAGGGATCTCCTGCATGGGGTGTTCGGGGGAGTTATTGAAAGAAGGGGGAATTTCCTTGGGGGGGAGGTCTAGAAGCTCCTCTGGGTAAGCTGACCTATGGGAGGAATGATGGGCTCAGTGCCTGGACCTGATGAAGGATGGGAGGAAGGAACCAGGATGTGAGATAACCAATTTCTGAGCATAGAGAAGGCCCTTTCTGCAACCTGGAAGGCCAATGGACCTGGAGAAATTCCCCCTACCTGGAGCCAAAGCAGCGGGGGGGGGGGAGACCAGAGCAAACCTCAAATCTGAGGCCTGTTGACAGAATAGGACCCGAACTGTCAAACTCTGAAGCCCCAAGAGGAAAGGATGGATCTGACAGTCAGAGCCAATGCCATTCCCCCAGACCTGATACCAACCTCTGATTTGAGACCTGCTCTGATCTGACAAGATCGGAACACGGCAGGTCAAGGATATGGTCAGAGTCAAGGAAGGGTATTTCCTATGATCAGACTCTGATCCTCTCTGGTATCCAGGATCCTGGGGTTCTAAAACCATGGGTTGGCTCGGAGGAGGATTCTGTAAGGTGTGAGATGGTAGACTTATGGATCCAAGAGGGGATGGAGTTGGCAAAACCCCCATCTCAGTCTGAGCCCTGAGGAACTTCTGCATCATCCTGTCCATATCGGCCTCTGTCGAGCCTCTAGAGGACCTAGATGAAGCTGAGGAAGCTGGTCTGGATGATTTAGAAGGTGTTTGTAGGATCTTAGAAGGAGGAGCGGAGGAAACTGGTTTCAATGTATGTTCCGGAGTATGGCTTCTAGTGGTCAGATACGATACTCTAGGATCTGATGTAGGAGGTACTGGCAAAGTTGAAGTCCTTGTGACTAAAGTTCCTGCCAGATCTGAGGATACTTGTGGATCCAGTAGGGCTCTAATTTTGCTCTGATCCAAATAGTTGGATCCAAGAGTTTTTGACTCTTTTCAGATGGCTCTGACAAGGCCCTCAGGGAGGCTGCGAGGGCTTGTCTTTTTGACTGTTTGGAGCTGGAATGTTTAGAGGGAGATTGAGCCCCAGAAAAAGGTGAAAAAGCTGGAAGCACTAACTTCAAAATAGGTTTGTTGCACTGATCTGGCAACACTCGATGGTTAATTGAGGTGCATACATCACAGTCCACATTCAGATGCCCTGAACCTAAACAGTAGATGCACTTCTTGTGGGCATCCGAATTAGGGATTTTATGCCCACAAGCAGTGCATCTCTTGAAGCCTGTAGGTTTCTCAGACATTTTGGTAATGAACAAGTACTAATATTTATTTAATATATACACACATGCATAATATTTGTGCACTCCACGTACACACCCAGACAAGAAAAGGATTGTAAATGCCAGTTAGACTAACTGGTTCAGCAATATTAAGCAGAAAAGTGTCCCCCCCAACAGCAACAGGTATTAGAAAAATGATGGAAAGTGACAATGGCACAAGGAGAAAGCCAGAAAGATAGGGGACAATCCCTAACTCCTGTGTTAAAACTGCACAAATAGAGGGAGAATGTGACAGAAAAGGACTATAAAAGGTTATATCAAGAAAACTTAGCTTTACGTAGTTTAAATTTCAGTGGAAACCCGAGATCCAGGGAATCCGTGTCTGGTCACAGTTGTGGCAAATGAGATCTGAGGATTTAGGGAAGGTATGATGCATTATGAGAAGAGGGAGGAGCTTGAGACTCTGATCCAAGTCTTGGAATTGCAGCTGAGTCGGATCCAAGGTAAGATCCAAAGTCCATCAGTGTGGAAGAATAAAAAGGACAGCATCAGATCATACATTTCTTGTAAAGGAGTTTAGTAAAGGGGTTGCATCTATAACATAGTTTCCATAGCAGACCATCATCCAGACTCAAATTTACACTTGGGGAGGCAGGAGTAAAAAAATAAATTCCTTTATACTTGAATAAGCATGCCTAAACGTGCCTGCATTGCCATGTGTGAACATGTCCAGTATTATTGTATTGATCAGTATTTTTCTTGTAAAAACATTTTTCTTGTTAGAAGTATACTTTGAATAGTGCTATATTTACTAAAAACTGTTTAATGGTTGCGAAAGTCTGTAATGTGTATTAAACTAGAGAAAAACTCACTTGCTCAGCAAGAGAAGCATAAATATTTAGTAATAGTTGTTGTTTGTCTTTTCGGCTTTTCCCAGTTAGGGGTCGCCACAGCGGAACTCCGGTCCACTAATGATTGGCAGTAGATTTTTATGGTGCCGAGTTGCCAGCCCGATGCCCAACCTTCAGCGAAGGCATGCCCATTCACACATGTCTTTCAGAGGCCACTCAACCGCGGGGAGGGCATGCAGACTCCTCACAGAAGGCACTCCAGCCGAGAATCAAACAGGAGAACCTCTTGCTGTGAGGCAGATTTAGTAATAGTATGGATTCAGAATAAATAACCATGAAGGGGAAGAGTAGCTCCTTATAAAATCCCTTCCAAATCTACCTATGAGGACCATGTAATCCCTTTAGCTATTTCCTTGATTAGAGTAACTACTCTAGCAGTACTTTTGAATTATCCACTGTAAGTTGATTATTGATGTTTGGCTATTACTTCATAATATGTCTTTTGAAAAAGTTCTGTATGCACATGATTTTTAAATAGATAAAGATATTCAAACAAATGAAATAATTTTATATTCCATGACAGTAATATAGAACTCATGGAATTTTTTACTTTAATGTATAGAAACTTTTGTACAAGTCTGACTCTGATTGCATAAATGCCCCCCCCCCCCATACATATCCACATCTCAAGACCCTACCGTCAAGCACAGTTTGTAAAATAATGGAACATTTATCTTACTTTTCCTGTGATTACCTTGGAATATTAACATATTCTGTATTATCTCACGTTATTAGTTTAAAGACAAACCATGATTTTTTCTCCAAAAACTCCTAGGTCGAACCTGACACTTAGTCTTCCTTGAATGAGATCAAATACTTGTAAATTATCTAATCCTGTTATACATTTAAATCTTAAAAGACATAAGCAAAAGGTGAATGAGTAGACATGCAGTCTGTTATTCCAGTAATACCAAAGTATACAGATGGTGAACACTTTTGTTAGTATACTTGGACATCTTCAGAGTAGTAAATTATAAAAAGGAGCCAGAAGGTTAATTAAAATGAAAAGCACGGTTACCATTTGAAATGGATCCTAACCACTATATCCAGTTAACCAGTGAGATAATTTAATCAGTCATAAAGTTAACCTTGCATTGTTGGTAAGTGGAACCGACAAGTGTGACACTGACCAATGGCATCAGAAAACCAGGGGATAACAAATCAAAATAGTAAGTGAATCCTCCAGCATTAATGTTCAGATACATCTTGGCATACTTTTCCAAACTGATGTCTTTGCCTGCCTTGTAACTCAGCCCTGACTAAAAAAATAAATAAATTAAGTGATATGCAATATGTACCTGCAAGGCTACACACACTTTTGGTGACAGACATGTTCTGTATGCTAAAATGTCTACTTATAAAATCCTCACATCTGAAAACTAAAATAGTAATATCCAGCTACTGACACCAGGGGTATAGTCTCAAGATCCACAACACTAGCACTATATGTTAGGGACATGAGTGTTGGTCCTTTGATCTGTTCAACTGTCTCAAATGCTGGTAAACAGCAGCCAAAAGAATAAAATATAAATGCATGTGAAAATAAATCAGTATAAATATGTAAATGAAGTTTGGCCTCAAGAGCAGGTAGAAAGTAACATTGTTGCCTTGGAATGTAGGCTTCACACCAACCACACCCAAATGATGCCACACTGTGCAACTACAGAGCAAAGTTATAGACCCTGGCATCTTAGGTCCTTTCCTTACTTCAGTCTGAATTCCTTGCCTTACAGTGCTGATATAACTAAACTGTTCACACACACACACACACACACACACACACACACACACACACACACACACACACACACACACACACACACTACTTTCCAGGGAGAGGCTAATAATACCTTATATTTGCTATAATCTTATTTGCTGTATGGCAGAACTGCCCTCATCCAGAACAATTCTGGCAGACTTTAACTATGAGTCCATTCTTAAAAAAATAAGCTAAATAAAATATTAGAGCTGATAGTAACGTGTAATCAAGCGGTCATTCTCTTTTTGATGTACATGTCACTGTCCTACATCAGCAGGCATAAGTACGTTTCTGTCAGTAAATCCCTAAATAATAACCAGACAAGAGATTCTGAATTAATTAGAATTCTTTGCTAAAAGAAAGTTGAGCAGTACAATTTGAGAAATTATTTCCCCTCCGAAGAACTGTACATGTAATGTATATCAGTAGGCAGATGGCTTGTAGAAAAAAGTAACTGAGTAGCTAAATATTTCTTAACAAAAAGAATATCTAGGCACAGTCTGCCACTGTCCAAAAAGTATTAACTGTAACAGGCAAGCAAACTAGAACAAAGTACTCCAGTGAATTAATAAGTCCATGAAGCATATCTAAGACACCTCAAAGACTTTTCCAAATGGCTTCTTTGAGTTTGGTTTTAGTTGGGTCTTTACAGCAAAAGTATCATACCATTTGACTTCTGGAGGAGTGTCACAAGACAAGCCTTTACTGGATTATAAAATGTCAGCACGACAACATCCAGGCAGAATATCCTAAGATATCACTTGTAGACAACAAAGCTATGACGAACCACTTCACACAAAATGGCCAGTATATAGAACAAACTTATTATAAAACCATAAAGAATCGAAAAATCTCCTAGCACCTCGGCTTCTCAAAGCCTTTACAGAGTAGTAATACATACAATTAAAAACGCACATCTTTTAGACATCTCATTATAATAAAGTAATCAACCAATTAAATATTAAAATAAACCCTATTCCAACTCCATTACAAAAAACACTTCCAGTTACATTCCCTGTTAAGTCTCACACAACTGTGTTAAACTTTAAAATTAAAATAGACTCTTTTTTATGTCATTTATTTTTAACATCTTGGGGAGACATATACTCTATATAAACTTGATTTAAAATAGTAGCCTACAGTCCTGATGGTCACTACCATGACATTGCTAGAAATGTATAGCAACTGGACTATATTCACTACCCTTTGCAATATCTCTAATATGTTCTTTAAGCCTAACCAAAAAACTTTTTTGTTTCCCCTATATAAAATTTTTGTCATGGGCATTTAAGCCCATATTCGACCCCTTCCGTCTCACAGCTATATAACCACTGTACCTGGAATTTAACTCCATTGATATAATCAAAACTCCTCTCCACAAATTTACACCCTCTGCAGCTCCCACATGGGTATGTGCCCCTCTCCCTCACCACGGTATTTCTTGTAATCATGGGCATATAAAACTTTCCATGTACTAAAAAATCTTTAATACTTCTACCCCTTCTGTAGGAAATTACCAACTTTTTAGAGTAAAAAATCCAGGTTATTATCTCTCTTAAGAATGTCCCAAAAATATTTACTCATTCTGATAAATGTTTCAGAAAACAGTGTGTATTTAGTAACAAAATAAATCAATTCCTGTGTCTCATTGCCTTTTAGCACATCACCCTTTTCTTTTTCTGTTTTTCTTAGGGGTATATCTGTACTTTTATTCTGTGTAGTAAATCTCCTGACCACTTCCCAAATGGCTTAACTCTCATAAGCTCTATTTTGAAACATTACAATAGTTCTCCCCATTTCACTTTGACATTTTTCTCTATCATTACATAGCCTGGATACTCTCAAAAATTCTCCATAGGATATTGATCCCATAGTATGGGGGAGATGGCAACTTTCCCCATGTAACATATGGTCTTGATTTTAAAATTTCTTATGAATTCTTGTTTTTATTACACCGTTATACATACCTTCCAAGGTTACATCTAAATAATTTACTTTATTACCTTTCTGCATGCCATCAAAACCGATCCCAAACCTATTATTACTCATTTCTTCAATAAAACCTGACACACCTCCTTTACATATAAAAATCAAATCTGCAATAAATCTGAAATGTTTAATATATTTAAAAATTTTTTTGCGTGTCTATATATATATATATATATATATATATATATATATATATATATATATATAAATAATGTGTGTGTGCATATGTATGTATATATACGTGCGTGTGTGTGTGTGTATATATATATATATATATATATATATATATATATATATATATATATATATATATACATATATCTGGGTCTACTTTGGTCCAAATTCACTTGACTGAAAGTTCACTTAACTGAAAACTCATTTGGTCGAAACTCATTTCGTTAAAAGTTATATATGGCCTTTTCCCCACTGTAGTGCGATCCTGGAGTTATCATATAAAGTAGGGGGGCATAGCCCCCCCCCTATTTTAAATGTTTTAATCCATAGACATGTATATCGACAAGTGCAATGAGCAACTTTCCACAAGACAATATAAACTCAGACTATAGCCCCCCAACACCCCTCCTTACTTTATATTCTAACTCCACGATCGCACTACAGTGGGGTAAAGGCCATATACTACTTTCAACGAAATGAGTTTCGACCAAATGAGTTTTCAGTGAAGTGAACTTTCAGTCATGTGCTTGGTGAAGTCAGTTTCAACCAAATGTGTTTTTGACCAAAGTAGACTCGTGTGTGTGTGTGTGTGTGTGTGTGTGTGTGTGTGTGTGTGTGTGTGTGTGTGTGTGTGTGTGTGTGTATATATATATATATATATATATATATATATATATATTTATAAAATGTATACACACACACACTTTCAAAAAAACTTCATAAACAAATTTGCATACATGGGGGCAAAAGAACATGGCTGTTCCTTGCACTTGTTTATATAATTACCCATTAAACTCAAACATATCGTTAGTCAAATAAAACAATATCAACTCTAAAACATAATGAGTGTCAGGCCTATCCCCTCAGAAATGTAATACTGCTTCCAACCCAAAATTATGCTGGATATTGGTATACAAACTTACCACATCTATAACCACAAAACACGTCTTCCATCCACAATATTTCTTTAATTTTACCAATGAAGTCAAATACATCCCTAATATAAGAAGGTAATTTAACTACCTTCTTTATCAAGTACTGATGTAAAAAATAGGAGATGATATATGTAAAATAGTTGCATTCGGACTCTATAGGGCGTCCTGGTGGGTCGCTTAAATTTTTGTGTATTTTTAGTACACAATAAAAATAGGCCATAGAACATTTCTTAGTACTAAATGTATGTTCTACATCTGCATAATCAAAACATTTCAGTCTTAAACCTTCGTTTAAAAGTTCCTTATATTCCACAATGGCCTTATTATACTCGTCCATCTCTATTTTAGCATAAATTTTTCTGTCGTTTAAATGAGCATAACACATCTTTAAATACTGATTACAATTCATCACAATTAATTTTCCCCCTTTATCTGCAAGCTTGAATACCAGTTCTTTTCTACTATTTAAATTTATTTAAACTTGACCATTCTTCTTTACCTTTTATTTTTATTAAACATATGGTATTCCTTCTCTACAATATAGTTTAGCATTAATAAAAATTGTTGTATGGTCTCATTTTTAAAGGGAGGAATGTAGTCACTTCTATAACTTAAACCATCTGTATTAAACTTTATAATATGCATTGGAAATGACTTCTGAATTACAAGAGTAAAAACTGTCCTCACTAGAATGTGATATATCACAGTCACTATATTTTTAACTTTCATGGCTTTTAAAATACAGTAAATTCAGTTTATGTATAAATCTAAACATTTTTCCTTTTAATTCATAAAGCCTTGGTAATGCTGTAGGAATAAACCTTAAACCTTTGTTTAACACAGTAATCTCAGCAACAGTCAAATAATGACCTGATAAAAATGATTATGTAATAAATTTATCAGTAACCAAAGTCTTATGCGTAACAAGATCAGTCGCATTTACCTCATTTATAAGACCGAGGATTGGTAACAGTTTCCTTCTGTAGGTCATATCTATTCCAAGTTCTTTTTCACCCTGTTTCACATATTTCCTCTCTACCATGAAAATTCTGCTGCAAATATTGCTCATTAGTAGCTTTTGGGAATCGTGGATATTCTCCCTTATTGTCATATTCAGTTGAGGAGGCCGCACTTTCTGCCGAAGTATACACTGTTGGTTCACGTCGTCTTCTTCCTGCTTCCCTTCAAAATGTACATGCTGACTTCTGGCCTATTGATTGGAAGATGCTATAAATGCTCAGTTATGCTCATAGTCCCTTAAGTCTCTAGTTAATTTAGATGTTTTACTGTTTAGTAATTCTCATTCATATGAGACTTAATTTATCATTGATGCACTTCAGAAATTGTTCCAATACACTGCTATAAGTTTTCTGCAAAATGTCACTGTATAACATTTTAGTTTGCTCCTTAACTTTCTCCCTTTTTAGTATATCCCACTCCCCTAGTATGCGTACCCATTCCAATGTACACTTGTGGGCAGCCACAACCCAGCGAGCCTGGACCTACTTATCTGCTGGATCAGTTAAGTCAAAGGGAGTTGAGGGTTTTTTTTTATGGAACGCACACCTCTCGGTGTTGTATTGAATTCTGGGTATCTCTCAACACTTTGCAAATTAAAAATAGATTTCCTTAAAAATTAACTTTTCTGCTTTATCTAGCAGTGTCTGTACCTCCGATGTTACTGAACTATCGTAACTTCTACCAACCGTTGTAAACGGATTAATGAAACTACTTCTCTTCTCCTCTTCCCATTTGTTAAAGACACCCAGCATAGTATCACACCAATTAGGCTGCTCACCATCTCGATCCAAAGCACCTGCAGAACTCCCGGTGTTACCTGGTTGAATGTGACCAATAGAAAAAATAAAGCCAGCACCACGAATGGATCCAATGAATGTAGTTTATTGCACTGAAACTAGACCGGTTTCAGCTATTAAGCTTTCCTCAGTAGTTACAATCACAAAATGAAAATGCTCGTTTTATACCCTTCAAGGAAGCAATGACATCACTTCCTGTCCAAAAAGAAAAACCATTAATAAAATGAAAAATAAATGGTTATAAAGCATACAAAGAAAATATAGTCCACCTTAAACTGTACCAAGCTGTCATGATACCAGTTGGGTAAAAAATAAAATGTTACCTTAGTATAATGAAGAGGATTTGTGCTGTATGAAATAAAAATATGATTAGCACAATTAGACATTATGTCATGAAATTCACTAGAGAATTATTATAATAACAATAGATCATATTGGGGTTACAATGTGAAAACACATCTTTAAACCAGCAACAATTAAGCTGAAATGAAAAGGTTGAAAAAACAAATGTTAGAAAAATACATTTTAAAAAGATAGATCACATTTTGTCATTGAGCCCTGGTGAGAAAAGCCCACCAAGTTTGACTATCCATCTTTTCTCCTTTTTGTTTAAAATGTCATGCCATCCTGTTTTAAATGCCCGATTTCCAATAATATTATCAATAATGCAGAATGAAAATTTGGCAGTGGGATGCTTAATGGTGTGTCTGTATAGTGCGTTTGTTATCCTGCAATTTCTAATGTCACCCAAATGTTCTGATATCCTGATGCGAAATTGTCTGGATGTTTGACCAACATAAAAAGCCTGGCACGTACAGGTGGCTAGATAAATAATCCAGTCCGAACTGCAATTTCCAAAAAATTTTATGTCATATAACTGACCAGTATTTTTGCTTGTGAAACTTTTGGTTTTGAATATATAACCACAAAAACTGCAATGGCCACAGGGGTATGTGCCAACTCGTTTGTCCCCTGTTAATGTTCTCTGCATGCAAGAGTTGTCCTCCATGACACTCCTTTTGTAATGATTAAAATGGGAACCTAGTGTTTTACCCTTCCTGTATGAAAAGTAGCATCGTTCTCCTAAATATCCCTCTAAAAGAGGGTGAGATTTAAGTATGTTCCAATGTGTATTAATGATATTAATGAGATTGTGACTGTTTCTTCCATATGTAGTAACAAATCTACATGTATCTGGATTGTTAGATCTAACTTGTTTCTTATAGACTAGCAATGAATCCCTAGGTTTGTTGTTACTCCATTGTGCAGCAGAACTGATCGTATCCCAATGATATCCTCTGGCCAAAAATCTATTGGCTAAATCATCATGATGTATATTCAAATCCTGTTCCGATGAACATATTCTTTTTATTCTCAGAAACTGAGATTTCGGAATGTTCTTAATAATGTGTTTTGGATGGAGACTGTTGGCATGTAATAGGGTATTGTATTGTGGAAATTTACGATGCACAGATGTTTTAAGTGTATGATCAGTTTGTCGTTGTAAGTGGACATCTAGAAAATGAATGTCATTCAGATCATATTCCACAGTAAATTCGGTCCCCCACATGTTTCCATTAAGATGTTCCATAAATTCTTGAAGGTAGTCCAGACCACCTTTCCACACAAGCCAACAGTCATCCAAATATTTCCTCCAGATGTCAATTTCCGGTAAATACACATTATGCAATTCATCATAAATGATGTGCTCTTCAATATAACCCATGTACAGGTCTGCATAAATTGGTGCAAATGAGGCCCCCATGGCCGTGCCTTGTATTTGCCAGTAACAATCTTGCTGGAAATAAAATACGTTTTTAGTCAGAACGTGTTCTGCCATACATACAAGTAGTGTGTTCAATCCAGGGGGATAAATATTGGCTTTGTTCAACCAAAAATCCAGAGCCATCAGTCCTGCCCAATGTGGAATGCTAGTATATAATGATTTAACATCCAAAGTGCATAATAGCCAGCCAGGTTCAAGTTGTGATTCAGAGACAATTTGTAGGAATTCCGTGGCGTCTTGAATTCTAGCTCTTATACATCCTAATAGTGGTTTAAGTTTCTCAGTCAGGAACATAGATAAGGGTTCTGTCAGGGATCCAATGCCCGATACAATGGGTCTGCCCGGTGGTTTATTAATAGACTTATGAATTTTTGGCAGCAAATAAAGGTATTGTTTTGCTGGATCCTTGACCATGAGATGTGTTTTAGTTTTTTCAGAAATTATGCCAGCATCTACTGCTTCTTGAAGAAAATCATTAATTTCTTGTTGGAAAGAGGGTGTGGGATCTGTACTCATTTTCATGTAGTGATGATGGTTGGACAATTGTCCATTTCCCTCATCCCGATAGTAATCGGCGTCCATGACAACAACCACACCCCCTTTGTCAGCAGAGAGTATAACGATATCTTTGTTGTTTTTGAGTCTGGTGAGGGCAAGTTGTTCCTTGTAAGATATATTATTTCTAATATTATCAGAACTGTTGGAATAAAAATGTAAATCTTTAATTACAGCCTGCTGAAACACTGCAACATGTTTATCCATGGGGGGATTAAATGTGGATTTGTGAAATCTAAAGTCTGTAGATCTTTGAGAGAGGTTAGAGTTATCCTGTTGTTTGAAAAATAAGTTAAGATTAATTTTTCTACAAAACTCTAAAATGTCAGATACATGTGAACTTTCGTCAATAAAGAAACCAGGAATAAAACCCAGACCTTTATTAAGTAGAGAATATTCATCAGATGACAAAGTGTACTTTGAAATGTTTAACACATTTTTACCAGATTGAGCTATTTCACCACTGACTTGAAAAGTTCCTCTAGACTTTTGACCCCGATGCTTTCTCCCTCCCCTGTGTTTCCTGCCCCTAAAGGGCTAACCATGGTTCTACCTCTTTTAATATGTGGTGATTCACCAGTGCTGGTTGATTCATTGTCTGTTGTGGAGGACTCCTCACCAAGAGTATTGCTGGAAGATCCTGATTTTTTAAGAATTGATCTCGGTCTCTTTTTACGCACAAAAGTGAAATTTTTGGTGCCCTGGGCGAATCTCACACCCCTCTGAGATTCAAATTGTCTACCCCTACTGTAGTCTTCTTTATCTCTAGCAAATTTATGGAGTTTTTTAGTTTTCAGATTATTCTCCAATATGGATAATTCCTTGGATAGTTTGTTCAGACAATTTTGAAATTGTGAATGATTTTAAAATTGTTTTAAATTATTACATGTTTTTTCAACATCCAAGGTATTGGCATTGACTGTCCTTTCATAGAAGGAAGCTAATATATTAACCAGTGCCATAGCGGATTCTTGCTGTGCTGCTTGCCAATCCCTGATTAAAAGGTCATCCGGTGCACCTACTAGTGGCTGAATCTTGGATCTCAGTCCTCTTGGTGAAATATTTTGAGCTTGATATGCCTTAAAAAGCTTATGGTGCCAAATGTTGGTTCTTAAGGTTTTAATTTATTTACCTAGCTGATTAAATTCAGAAATACAACCGTCAACTGGATCCGATATGGGTAAATCGGTGGTATTCGAGGAACTAGTACCAATACCGAATACCTGTAGGTCATCCTTATCAGCACATAGGCTAGATAGTAATTTCCCAAGATCCATGACTATTAGTTGTTAAGCAAAAAATTTGCTAGGTAAAAAATGATTCAAATCACAAGGAAAGAGAAAAATGTCTGAACAAACCACCAAATCACTATTAATAGTACTTGACAAATGTCAAAAAATATGCTAAATGCAATAGAGATTCACCCATTGGTACCAGAAATACTGAAAGGAGTAAATGAGGTCCAGTAATTAAAAAATCAGGAATGCACACTTAGTGAGATGCAAATGAAACATATATGTGGTTTCAAAAACAGGGGTTGAATAATAATACTGAATCAAGAGATTCATAGAGAAAATGTTAATGTAGAGATCTCAAAAAAGTTTGAGACAAAAGTGGACCCTATGTCAAAATAGTTCTCTTATTAAGGTTGAAAAGATGTACAAAATCAAGAATTTTTCTTCATGACCTATATTATGCTGTCCTCACTATATCAAAGGTCAAAAAATAAATTCAATATGGATATGAACAGCAATTGAGATGCTTATGTTGTTTAAAATATATCCATAGGGATGACGTTGTAAACCCTGTCCAAATAACACCCTACTTGAAAAGTTATAGCATATTCTTGCTAATGTTTTTGTAATAATACTTCATGCATATAAGCAAACAGGTTTAAATAAAAATGCTCAACTCAGTAGTCATAAATACACCTATATATGGTATTAGTCAGAACATAACTAATGTAAAAATATAGGAAAATGGTAAACTTCCTAGAACTGTAGCACTTTAAATATGAAACAACATAATTCAAAAAATAGCCAAAAGAATGTGGTTAACTATGTAGTATTCATAAAAAAATGCATACACAGTCTAAATAGGTGCTGTTATTAAGCATGTTAGTACACAATCTCAATATTGCTGTTTTAAGGATAGCAAATGCCCAAGGCCAAGAACTGAAGTTATATATTCCAATTTGACCTGTTATTAGAGTTATATGTAATAGTTGTATAAAATAATAATAACATATAACCATGAAAAAGTAACCACAGCAGTAATATAAGAAATATAAATGACAGTTGGGAGAGTCCACCATTCATATGTCAAACAAGTCCAAATATATTGTTCTCTGTTGTATTGTTATCAATAACAAAATCAGAATGAATCACAGTCCAGAAAACTGTAACCACAATCGGAGAAGGATGACAAAAAAACGAAAATGATGGTTCCCATATGAGCATCACATCACCTTGCGTTGAAATGTTAACTTTCCATTTTCACATAAACGTAAAAAGCACTTCCATAGAGAAAATGAACAGTTTATACTCATAAAATGGTTGGTAGTATTCTTATGAATGCGAAAGCTGAACTGAGATTCCCCGAAGGAAAAATAAAATGTCCATTCATACAGTTATTGAATGTGTACGTTGTTCCAGCGTAGTAGTGCACATGGAACCAAAAGTTGTCTCACCACAACTGACAGGAATGATAATATAAGGCCCAAACTTCTCCTTATGATGTTAGTAATCACAGACCAAACAATTCCCATCAACATAATACGTCATGACACAGAACTGACTCACTAGATGTGGAAAAGATGGATGCGTGAGCCCAAGGTGCTTCCACTTGTAGAGCAAGTCAAAAAATAGAGTAATAGCATGAAGCGATATCCAAATAGTGTATTGGAATGTAAAAAAACAGTCTCACCAAATCCCACCAAGCTTAGGTAAGATGGATGCATAAGCCCCAAAAGACACGCTCTAATGATGGTATCCAAGTGTAAACAGCAACATAAGTATAGGCATATAAGTATAGTATATAGTTGTAGCATGAAGCGATATCCAAATGATATATTAAATGTAAAAAAACACAGTCTCACCAAATCCCACCAAGCTTAGGTAAGATGGATGCGTAAGCCCCAATAAACGCTCTGATAATGGTATCCAAGTGCGAACAGCAACATAAGTGTAGGTCCCAACTGATAATCCAATCGTTTGTAGATCTTGACGCTTAATGTAAAAAGAGCAAAAGTCTAAAAATTAGTTTCCAAAAGTACCTTGTAGTAGACAAGCAAAAAAATAAATGCAAAAGGGTATAATTCTCGAAGCAATGTAAACGCCAACTGTCAGTGAGGAGCCCTTCTCAACAGACAAGGAAACATCCAAAATGGCTCTAATAAAGGTGGAACCACTCGAACGCCAACAGCCAGCACAACAAGAAGTATTCAGTTTGAGATGAAGCTAGCAGGTACGGCTGGTGCCCGGCAACCAAGCTTATGTGACCAATATCCTCTCCAAGGAATTATCCATATTGGAGATTAATCTGAAAACTAAAAAACTCCATAAATTTGCTAGAGATAAAGAAGACTACAGTAGGGGTAGACAATTTGAATCTCAGAGGGGTGTGAGATTCGCCCAGGGCACCAAAAATTTCACTTTTGTGCGTAAAAAGAGACCAAGATCAATTCTTAAAAAATCAGGATCTTCCAGCAATACTCTTGGTGAGGAGTCCTCCACAACAGACAATGAATCAACCAGCACTGGTGAATCACCACATATTAAAAGAGGTAGAACCATGGTTAGCCCTTTAGGGCAGGAAACACAGGGAGGGAGAAAGCATCGGGTCAAAAGTCTAGAGGAACTTTTCAAGTCAGTGGTGAAATAGCTCAATCTGGTAAAAATGTGTTAAACATTTCAAAGTACACTTTGTCATCTGATGAATATTCTCTACTTAATAAAGGTCTGGGTTTTATTCCTGGTTTCTTTATTGACGAAAGTTCACATGTATCTGACATTTTAGAGTTTTGTAGAAAAATTAATCTTAACTTATTTTTCAAACAACAGGATAACTCTAACCTCTCTCAAAGATCTACAGACTTTAGATTTCACAAATCCACATTTAATCCCCCCATGGATAAACATGTTGCAGTGTTTCAGCAGGCTGTAATTAAATATTTACATTTTTATTCCAACAGTTCTGTTAATATTAGAAATAATATATCTTACAAGGAACAACTTGCCCTCACCAGACTCAAAAACAACAAAGATATCGTTATACTCTCTGCTGACAAAGGGGGTGCGGTTGTTGTCATGGACGCAGATTACTATCGGGATGAGGGAAATGGACAATTGTCCAAACATCATCACTACATGAAAATGAGTACAGATCCCACACCCTCTTTCCAACAAGAAATTAATGATTTTCTTCAAGAAGCAGTAGATGCTGGCATAATTTCTGAAAAAACTAAGACACATCTCATGGTCAAGGATCCAGCAAAACAATACCTTTATTTGCTGCCAAAAATTCATAAGTCTATTAATAAACCACCGGGCAGACCCATTGTATCGGGCATTGGATCCCTGACAGAACCTTTATCTATGTTCCTGACTGAGAAACTTAAACCACTATTAGGATGTATAAGAGCTAGAATTCAAGACACCACGGAATTCCTACAAATTGTCTCTGAATAACAACTTGAACCTGGCTGGCTATTATGCACTTTGGATGTTAAATCATTATATACTAGCATTCCACATTGGGCAGGACTGATGGCTCTGGATTTTTGGTTGAACAAAGCCAATATTTATCCCCCTGGATTGAACACACTACTTGTATGTATGGCAGAACACGTTCTGACTAAAAACGTATTTTATTTCCAGCAAGATTGTTACTGGCAAATACAAGGCACGGCCATGGGGGCCTCATTTGCACCACTTTATGCAGACCTGTACATGGGTTATATTGAAGAGCACATCATTTATGATGAATTGCATAATGTGTATTTACCGGAAATTGACATCTGGAGAAGATATTTGGATGACTGTTGGCTTGTGTGGAAAGGTGGTCCGGACTACCTTCAAGAATTTATGGAACATCTTAATGGAAACATGTGGGGGACCAAATTTACTGTGGAATATGATCTGAATGACATTCATTTTCTAGATGTCCACTTACAACGACAAACTGATCATACACTTAAAACATCTGTGCATTGTAAATTTCCACAATACAATACCCTATTACATGCCAACAGTCTCCATCCAAAACACATTATTAAGAACATTCCGAAATCTCAGTTTCTGAGAATAAAAAGAATATGTTCATCGGAACAGGATTTGAATATACATCATGATGATTTAAACAATAGATTTTTGGCCAGAGGATATCATTGGGATACGATCAGTTCTGCTGCACAATGGAGTAACAACAAACCTAGGGATTCATTGCTAGTCTATAAGAAACAAGTTAGATCTAACAATCCAGATACATGTAGATTTGTTACTACATATGGAAGAAACAGTCACAATCTCATTAATATCATTAATACACATTGGAACATACTTAAATCTCACCCTCTTTTAGAGGGATATTTAGGAGAACGATGCTACTTTTCATACAGGAAGGGTAAAACACTAGGTTCCCATTTTTCTCATTACAAAAGGAGTGTCATGGAGGACAACTCTTGCATGCAGAGAACATTAACAGGGGACAAACTAGTTGGCACATACCCCTGTGGCCATTGCAGTTTTTGTGGTTATATATTCAAAACCAAAAGTTTCACAAGCAAAAATACTGGTCAGTTATATGACATAAAATTTTTTGGAAATTGCAGTTCAGACTGGATTATTTATCTAGCCACCTGTACGTGCCAGGCTTTTTATGTTGGTCAAACATCCAGACAATTTCGCATCAGGATATCAAAACATTTGGGTGACATTAGAAATTGCAGGATAACAAACGCACTATACAGACACACCATTAAGCATCCCACTGCCAAATTTTCATTCTGCATTATTGATAATATTATTGGAAATCGGGCATTTAAAACAGGATGGCATGACATTTTAAACAAAAAGGAGAAAAGATGGATAGTCAAACTTGGTGGGCTTTTCTCACCAGGGCTCAATGACAAAATGTGATCTATCTTTTTAAAATGTATTTTTCTAACATTTGTTTTTTCAACCTTTTCATTTCAGCTTAATTGTTGATGGTTTAAAGATGTGTTTTCACATTGTAACCCCAATATGATCTATTGTTATTATAATAATTCTCTAGTGAATTTCATGACATAATGTCTAATTGTGCTAATCATATTTTTATTTCATACAGCACAAATCCTCTTCATTATACTAAGGTAACATTTTATTTTTTACCCAACTGGTATCATGACAGCTTGGTACAGTTTAAGGTGGACTATATTTTCTTTGTATGCTTTATAACCATTTATTTTTCATTTTATTAATGGTCTTTCTTTTTGGACAGGAAGTGATGTCATTGCTTCCTTGAAGGGTATAAAACGAGCATTTTCATTTTGTGATTGTAACTACTGAGGAAAGCTTAATAGCTGAAACCGGTCTAGTTTCAGTGCAATAAACTACATTCATTGGATCCATTCGTGGTGCTGGCTTTATTTTTTCTATTGGTCACATAAGCTTGGTTGCCGGGCACCAGCCGTACCTGCTAGCTTCATCTCAAACTCTTACCTGGTTGAACCAGGAAACTTTTTATACTCCTTTGTGAAGATTCCATTGCTTTTTCTCGTAATAAACATGGAAAAAGATGAAAAGGAATCACTGGCCATATTGTACCATAAGATACCACTTGTAGACAATGAAGCTATGATAAACCACTTCACACAAAATGGCCAATGATATAGAACAAACTTACTTATTATAAAACCATAAAAAATTGAGAAACCTCCTAGTGCCTCGGCTTCTCAAAGCCTTTACAAAGTAATGCATACAATGAAATCACACACCTTGAATACATCTTATTATAATAAAACAATCAACCAATTAAATATTAAAATAAACTCTATTACAACCCCATTACAAAAAAACAGTTCCAGTTACATTCCCTGTTAAGTCTCACAGGGAAAAAAACTGTTAAACTTTAAAATTAAAATAGATTATTTTATGTAATTTACAGCAAAAGCATCATACCACTGGACTTCTGGAGGGGTGTCACGAGACAAGCCTTCACTGGATTACATAAAGTTAGCATAACAACATCCAGGCAGAATATCCCTTTAGAAGTCCATGGCACTTTCCTCACCTGACACTCAAAAGTTTAATAGCCCTCAACTGAGTGATATTAAGCCTTAAGTAACTGGATAAAATTGGTTTCTCCTAGCTGTCTAAGAATGTGGGTGTTACTGCAACCACCTTCCTTACAGAAAATAAAGAGAGTTATACTTCTGCACTTTAAATTTTACTGTCTGCTTTTAACTGCAGATAAATTGTAAACAATCACATATTCAGATATTTGTTTTCTACAATATTCATTTTACTTCTCTGCTGTATTTCAGTGTAGAAACACAGTTGTAATTTTTTATGCTGTTATACATGCTACATTCTTACTAACAAACAGTTGTAGTTGTATATACAGGCCTAACACCTCTCCCCTCTTTAAAGCTTTCAAGGGAGTAGTCTTAAGGAGTCCTGAAGAAACAAAGGTTGAGTTGTGGATGGGGTGCCCCTTGTCTTCACAGACCATCTATAACTGTATTACTGGACCCATTGCTGTAGTACATTGACATACTGCAGTAATGTAAGCCCATTCTCTTTCTGAATAACTTGGTATTTAAGGGGTTGTGATCTGTGACCATTGATTTTCTGCCATATTTGTAAAGTTGATGTTTTTGGAGAGTCCTAACACTCCTCTTCACTTCTATATATCTGTATCAAATTCTTCCCTGAGATGAATTCTTCAGCTGAGACGCACTATTGAGTGCTTTCATCCCGTTGAGGAAACCTAGCTAAGTACAATCCCCATACTGAGGAAACCTAGCTAAGTACAATCCCCACTCTGTGGTCTGAAGTATCTTCCTGCCCAAAATGTATTGGTCGTAGTTTGAACAGGCTAGCACATTGTGTCGATTCATGGCCTTCACCCTAAGTGAAGCATCCACCTTGGTAGGATGTAGTCAAATCTTACCAACCCACACTCTGAACCAAATAAGATACGTTTGCCATTTCTACCACATACTTGTTGACCTTTATATTTAATCCTGTCCTTTTAGTCTGCCAAACATATCCCTCTCATGTTGAACATGTTCTTGACAGGACCAGTTGTAGACTGCCATATTATCCAGCTAAGCAAGTAAATAGTGTCCATCAACCGATAAGATGTGATCTGCCAAGAAATGGAAAGATGCTTGGGCATTTTCATTTTCATTGTAGAGGACATTCTGTTTATACTGAATAACTTAAAAAGGGCCAAAGAAGCTTACCTCATAAGGGAGTATTTGGATAATATACATGAGTATTGAAAGATTGCTGTTAAGCAGCTATTTTTTTATAATGACTGTTGACCACAAAAAGTTTTAGCAGATAGGGCTGTCAGCAAACTTAGGGAGTCTATAACAAGAAAAACAACCAGAGATCCTATAGAGATATTAAGAGAGATTTCAGAAATTTTATGAAAATTTGTATAAAGCGGAGGATTGTGGAAACCAAGAAAGAGTACAAATGAAAATATTTATGGAAGACTTGATTATGGCAAGGTTAGAAGAAGATGTGACTTCTGACGCCCATGCACTGGCCCAGTAATCAAGAAGCCTCAATCCTCACCACTAGCACCAGTGAGGGGCATGCACATTGGGAAGGATAACAAGTACACACACAGTAAAGTACAATTTCCCTTAAGAGCACACAGAGATCATAGTCAGTCTGGGGCTGGTTTCTCCCTTTCTCTCCAGATCCCCAGTAAAACTCCCCATTGGCACAGCCACTCCCTCTGTCCAACCTGTGCTTTGTGTCCCTGCTCAAGTAGCCCACACACACACACACACACACACACACACACACACACACACACACACACACACACTCTTTTTGAGATATGATTTATATACAAACACACGCACACTCCTGGGGAAGGCTGGCACAGGTTCATTAGGTATGCCCCTTCTGTCTCGGCTATAAGGTAGTAATCCACTGCCACCAGAGCCCCTACTTATCAGCTACTATAAGGCCTTTCCCAAAGGGTGACCAATTTCACTGTGTAATAATACTGTTATCCATTTAGTAAGTATGACCAGAACTTTTAAGGCTATTGGAGTGGCTTAGTACAGTATCACTAAATACATGCAAGTACTCTAGAACTTAAATTATCTCTATGCAAAACAGACACAGTCGAAAGGTTTAAAAATATTTAATAATGAATAATAAAAACACAAGACAAATCTCAGTTCAACACAGTGCTAGTCAAGAGTTCAGACACAGGAACTTTAAAACAATAATAGGATAGTCTGATATAAATATAGAAAACAGCTAGTCTGATCTTACTATTTTCTATCTATTTCTAAGAGAAATACTAAAGTCTAAGATCCTCCTTACATACAGAGCAAGCAAGTGCTGGTGAGTGGATGTTCTGAAGACAAATGCAAAATGCTGTCTCTTTCTCTCTGAGATCTCTTAAATTGATAATACATCACTGCTGACTCATTTTAGATTACATCAGTGTCCTTCTATTCCTATGTTGCAGTATTCTTGGTCTGGGATTTCCTGCCTTTAGGCGACTCATACTTCGGCTCCTGTACAAAAGCTTCAGCTTGGCTGTTGCAGCTGTGTGGGATGTCACACATAGGGCCATAAACCAGGGACCCTATGTATGACGTGTGCACGCACAATCCTAAGAACCTTTCAGAAGCACGCAACTTTGCATCGTACGATCGCTGTCCAGACGTCGGATTGACTATAGATAAGTAACCCGTTGGATTTTTGCATTTCTAATATTTTACCAATCTTTTGCATTGCTTAGGCTTGGTTGTTGTAGCTTTCAGCTGATGTCAGGGAAAAAGGGAAAGTGCCAATGCGGGCGCCAAATTCTCCATAAGAACGCCCATGACAAATGCGTTTTCTGCTTAGGCCGGGAACATGACCATAACGCCTGCCCTATTTGTAAATCATTTGTGCCTATGACCTTACGTAGCTGCCTTGCAGCTTTAAATCTTTACTAAGAAAATCAACGCCTCACACGGTTGGCTGTCAGGATGGATCCCGCTTTGGAGGATGCCCAAGAACCTCCGCTTAAGAAGGCCAATATGCCTAGGCCTTCATCGCCTGCCGCTTCGCACCCGGATGCCCTACAAACTACCAGTGTAGAAGTTGAGCACTCGGCAGATCCGTCGGTTCCATCGACCACCCACGCAGTGGCTGCTGCACAGCAGATGACCGGCACGTCCACGGAAGTTTCTTTGACACTGACGCCTGTCAGTGTCGAGGTGGAACCAGATTTGGTGGTTCCTTCGACCGAGATCCAGACCTCAGATTCAGATGCTGCCAAACCCGGCTCTAGACCGACCTCCTAAGGCCACTCCAACCAAAAAGAAGCAGAAAACAAAACACATTACTCCTGCTTCTAAAGCCCCTCCAGACTGGGAGGCCTTCACCTCTTCACTTATGCAGACTTTTATGGCCCTTAGGCCTTCTGCCTCACCCACAACTACATTGCCTCTGCTAAGCCTTAGGCCTCCCTCTGCTTCTTCCATCCCCATGGCTCCCCCCCTTGAGGAAGTAGAACATGAATCTTCCTACTCTTCCTCGGATGAATGCATCTCTTATGCATCCCAGATTGCTTCTCCCAAGGAATATTATTCTCCTGATGAGGATTCTGTGGAAGGGGATTCTCCACCTGAAGACATTGCATTTGGCGAAACCATCACCAAAATGAAAGATTATTTCAAATAGGATGCTTCCCAAATGACAGAAACCCCCCAAAAAATACTTTGAACTGCTGCAATTGGAGTCCCCCCTCCCCTACAGCTGTACCCCCTGTTCTTCCAGCATACTTGGATGCCTTTACTGCAGCTTCTAGAACATCTGACTCACAGCCTCCTGCACCTAAGCACCCAGACCGCTTCTACAAGGTGCCAGAGGAACAAAAATTCCTCCTAAAGCCACCCTTAGCTGTCCCAGCAGTGATTGCCACTGCCCTTGATAAATGGTCTAGGTTGGTACCTTCTGCCTCCCTATTGCCCATGGGTAAAGATAGCAAATCCATGGATAGGATAGGCAAGAAGGTGTACACTTCCTCCACTTTGGCCTTCAGTGCCATTAACTATCACACACACATGACCAAGTATGCCCTGGACTTAGTATCCCAAGCCACCTCTATGCTGGCTTCAGTCCCTGACAGTCCAATTAAGACAGATATCTCCTCCAAATTGTCCTTAGCCCTACAAGTGGCTAGGCACTCCATACGATGCAGCTACGATGCTGCAGAAGCTTCTGCTCACTCTGCAGCATCAGCATCTGTCCTTAGGAGATATTCCTGACTTAGACTACAGAATCTGCCAGAGGACTTAAAGTCCAAAATCTTGGACACCCCCCCTGAATTACAACTTCCTCCTTGGAAAGCAATCTGCAGACCTATTTAAGAATCTGCAAGAAAAAAGCAAAGAATTACAGGATATAAAACATCTCCTGGTATCCCCTATACCAAAATTTCATAGGAACTAACCAGCTAAGACTACCTTTGTTAGGCATAACCTGCATTCTGCTGCCTCCTCCTCCAGACCCAGAAGAGGAACTAGAAGACATTCCTCATCCAGACCTACTGGCCCACCACCTCGGTCTAGGCAACCCTTTCAGGACAGGGGAGGTCCTAATAATGTGTGACTGCCTTACTCATCTGCCCCTCTCAGCTCCCCTTACCCACTGTCTCCCCTTCTGGCAAAAAATCACTACAGACCAATGGGTATTAACCATTATTCAAAAAGGGTACTTTCTATCTCGGAAACAAATTCCCCCCTGGAAGGGCATTCCGTTTCCCCCAAAAAAACAATGCCATCTTCTTCCATAAATTCTGTCAGACCTGCAACAACAAGGCACAATAGAGTCAGATCCCACAGGACAAGAAGAAAAGGGATTCTACTCCTGTCTGTTCCTGGTCCCTCGAGACCCATTTTGGATCTCTCCTTCCTAAACCTTTACCTGCAGGTACCCACCTTCAAAATGCTATCACTTCCCACTCTCTTACCCCTCATACCAGCAAATGCTTTCATGGTCACCTTGGACTTAAAAGATGCTTAACTGCACATTCCCATCAGGGCCTCACACAGACGTTTCCTGGGTTTCTCTGGCCCATCCTCGCACTTCCAGTTTATGGCCTTGCCCTTTGGTTTATCCACTGCCCCAAGAGTGTTTACAAAGTGCCTAGCTCCAGCCATTGCCTTCTGTAGGATCCAAAGAATCCAGATTTACCCATATCTGGATGACATCCTTATCCTAGCACAGTCCAAAGATTCCCTCTTAAGGCAACTACACTTCACTATGTCCCTTCTACAAAGTCTAGGGTTCACCCCAAACCTCAAGAAGTCCTTCCTGAACCCAGACAAGGACAAAATATTTCTAGGTTGCAGAATCAATACAGAATGAGTGAAAGCCTATCTGTAACTTCCCACTTCTGGGAAGTCTTGTTCTCCCAGACAGTCACTGCAAGGCAATTCCTTCGACTCCTGGGACTGATGGCAGCAACCATTCCCATGCTAACATTGGCAGAATGCATATGCGAAAACTGCAATGGTACCACAAATTTATCTGGTCACAGTACCAGAATCACTTGGAACAAGTTATCCCCCTTCTTCCCTGTTTAAAGAAGGAAATCATTTGGTGGATCCAACAAGTACAACTAAACCCGGGGCTTCCACTGCAGCCCCCTCATGCCACACAAATATTGCATACAGATGCCTCAGACTCAGGCTGGGGAGCCACCTTGCACTCTTACAGAGTCCAAGCCCAGTGGCAACCTCCCATGATAACCAAACACATCAATGTAAAGGAGATGACAGCAGTTCTTTTAGCTCTACAGACCTTCCTACCACTACTGCTACCAGGTCCTCTTCTGATAGTAACGGACAATACCACTGTTATGTGGTACATCAACAAACAGGGAGGTACCAAGGCATACCAATTGTGCAGGCTAGCTCTACTAATTTGGGACCTAGCATACCAGCACAACCTATCCCTGCAAGCCAGTTACATTCATTCGCAGGACAACAAGCAAGCAGACCTCCTGAGCAGAACATCCTCTCCACAACATGAATGGATGCTGAACAGGACGGTCTTTCTAGACATAGTCCACTGGTGGGGCACTCCACAAATAGACCTGTTTGCCTCCCCCCAGAACAGGTAGCTGCAGACCTTCTGCACAAAGACTTACTCCCCCCAAGCCTGGAGAGTAGATGCCTTCAGTTTCACCTGGGAGGGGAAATTCATGTACTCCTTTCCCCTCTTCCCTCTGATTCAGAAAGTCCTACTGAAAATCAGGAAGGACAAACCAAAAACCTTGCTAGTGACTCCCTACTGGCCAAAGCAGCACTGGTTCCCCCTTCTATACAATTTAGCCAAGGGCAATCACTGCAAGTTACCCCACAAGGTGGACCTTCTGACACAAGACAAAGGAACTCTCCTACTCACGCACTTGCAAATGCTATCCCTGACTCTGTGGGTGATAAACTACTAACCCCATTCAGACACCACTATTCAGAGGACGTTCTATCAGTCCTGAGGGAGGCCAGGAAACCCACTACTAGAAAATCATACCTTGCCAAATGGGAAAGATTTACTCAGTGGTGTCTTGGACAGGAAAGGGACCCTTATGAGACTGACACCCCCTAGTCCTCTCATATGTGTGTCAACTTGTAAAGGGTGGACTTTCCTATTCATCAGTGAAAGTGTATCTTTCTGCATTATTAGCCTGCTTACCTCTAGAGCTCCCCCTTTATCCAGGCTACATGTGAAACTCTTCCTTAAAGGGGTCTTGCACATCAGACCACCTAAGAAACCTATTCCTCCTCCATGGGACCTGAACTTCATCCTGGGAAAAACTCACCCAGCTCCCC
The DNA here is from genome assembly GCF_019279795.1 of Protopterus annectens. Lineage (NCBI taxonomy): Eukaryota > Metazoa > Chordata > Ceratodontiformes > Protopteridae > Protopterus > Protopterus annectens. The sequence goes on from NC_056745.1 coordinate 1,176,610,190, forward strand.
TTTGAACTGGCTAATACAGCCTCTCTACAGTTTTGTACTTGGAAAACAGTACTGTTAGTAGCTATTACCTCTGCCAGAAGGGTTTCTGAGCTACAAGCCTTAATGGCATGCTTACCTTACACCATTTTACATAGGGACAGGGTCACACTGAGAACTAACCCTTCCTTCATGCCCAAGGTAGTCAATGACTTATCTCTAAATCAATCCATTTACCTACCCAATTTTTCCCCTCTTCCACTAACCAAAGAGAGAAGATACTCCACTCCCCAGATGTCCACAGGCAACTGAGATTTTACCTGGACAAGACTAAAGATATTAGAAAATTCAAACAACTCTTTGTATCTTTCCACCCCAGGGCATTGGGCAGGGCAGTCGCCAAACAGACCATTGCATCCTGGATTAGAAAGGCAGTCAGTTTCTACTACTTACACCATGGGAAAAAAACCTCCAGTTGGGGTTAAGGCACACTCCACAAGAGCAGTGGCTACTTCCAAGGCCTTCCAAAAAGGCACGGACACAGCTTCCATTATGGAAGCAGCTACATGGTTCACTATCCACACTTTCACCAAACATTACAAATTGGACCAAATCTCCAAAGCACACGCAGGATTTGCCAAGGCTTTGTGGAATCATTTTCTGCATCCACCACCCTTTCATCAAACTAAGCTGTGGTACTCTCCCATGCCAAGAATACTGCAACATAGGAATAGAAGGACATACAATAGTTGTGTAAAATCTTACCATAACCATAGATTTCCTTCTCTTCCATGTTACAGTATTCCTTCCCACCCACCATACCCCGTCACTGACTCTACCAGTCTAACTGCTCCCTGATGCCTCTCTCCATTACAGAAGAGACCCAGGGCCTTATACATGTCACCTTTGGCAGCCTATCCTGTTGGGCTATCTACTTTGCTTGCTTAGCTTCAAGTTCTGAGGATTGTGCATGCGCACGTCACATATAGGGTCCCTGGTTTATGGCCCTACGTGCGATGTCCCACGCAGCTGCAACAGCCAAGCTGAAGCTTTTGTATAAGAGCCGATGTATGAGTTGTGTGAAGGCAGGAAATCCCACACCAAGAATACTGCAACATGGAAGAGAAGGACAGCTATGGTTATGGTAAGATTTTACACACCTATTCTTTCTTAACATTTCTCTGGTTCCCAGGCTAACAGAAACTCAAAATATACATTTTTCTTTGTAATCTTGCACCTAGCCAGGAAATCACAGCAATAAAAGACATCATACATGTAAATAGCAATTAACTCTCGTCTCAAAACAATGGAAAGAATTTGTTAGTCCAGACATCCTATCTCTGAGCTTTGAGATCAAACAGTCATAAAATGCTTTACTTTCTCATCTTTCTTCCAGCAGGGTGCACTGTGGTTAAATTTTTGAAGTTCAGAATATATAACACAGTTTTTCTTACATTTAGTTTTCTTACATTTGTAAAACAGCCTGTGGATTATATTAATATTTACAATGACAAAGAATTATTTACAAAATTGTATCTAGCTGGGTTGGCAGCCTTTTAGTTTTTCACCGCCCCTCGAGAACTTAAACTAGTTTTTCAAGTGATCTTGAGGAAAAGTTGCTTGAGATGGTTAGGTATATTGGAATATACCTTACCCCATTCCCTGTCTTGAGAGCTCATGTGCTTTGGCATTGCTAATCCCACTGCAGTGCTGCATTGGCATATCATATGCTTGCAACCCTAGGCTCCATCTTAGTAACTTGGCATTTTGCTGGCTGGCTTGTTGTAACCATGTTAGGGAATTGTGATCCGTAACTAGAGTGAATTTCCTTCCATACAGATAAGGCCGAAGTTTCTGCAGTGCCAATACTATGGCTAGACATTCCTTTTCCACAGCTGCATAGCATTCCTCCATGGGTTGGAGCCCACGACTGAGATAAACCACTGGGTGCTCTTCTCCCTCTGAATAAATCTGGCTAAGTACAGCCCCCACCCCATGGTTCAAAGCATCTACCTACACAACAAATTCTTTGCTGTAATCTGGACTGGCTAATACAGGGGGGGGGGGTCATCCCAAAACTTCTTTAAACTTCTAGAATGCCTGCTCACATGCTGTGGTCCACACTAACTTATCTGACCTGTTTTTCCTTGTCAGGTGTGTGAGGGAGCAGGTATGGTACTATAACTGGGGACAAACTTTCTGTAGTACCCTGCTGTCCCTAATAGTGTGCTCACCTGCTTTTTGGTACCAGGTGCAGGCCATGCCTGTATGGCTTCCACTTTGGCAGGTTCTGGTCTTATCTTACTACTCCCCACTCTGTGTCCCAGGTAGGAGACCTTTGCCATACCCACCTGACATTTGCTCGGCTTAATGGTCAACCCTGACCATCACCTCCCTGACATGCTGAAGGTGCTCTTGCCAGGAATGGCTGCAGATGGGAGTATCATTTAGGTAAGCGAGAGCAAACTCTCCTGCTAGGATATGATCTACCCACCTCTGGAAAGTCACTGGGGCATTTTTCATCCCAAAGGGCATCTTTGTGAACTCATACAAGCCAAAAGAAGTCACAAAGGCTGACCCCTCTCTAGAACTGGGAGTCAAAAGCACCTGCCAGTAACCTTTGGTAAGATCAATGGTGGTAAGATACTTAACCACCCCCAGCTGCTCTAGGACTTCATCTGTCCTAGGTATGGGGTAAGCATCTGACTCTGTGTGACTATTTAATTTCCTGTAGTCCACACAGAACCTGATGCTGCCATCCTTCTTTGGCAACAACATGACTGGGAAGACCCAGGGACTGTTGGACTCTTGAATTACCCCTAGTTCCAACATTTCCTGTATCTCCTTCCTCAGTCTGTTTGACTCTCTCAGGCACCCTGTAAGGGGCCTGCCTAATAGGCCTTTGGGATTCTGTATCCAGTTGATACTGCACCAGGTGGGTGCACCCTGGTTTCCCAGTGAACATGCCCCCAAACTCCTGTAACACTGCTCGGATTTCTCGAACCTGGGTAGGAAATAGCTGCTGGGACATTGCTACCCCTTCCACAGAGGTGTCAGTCCGAGCCTCACTGAGGAGATCAGTCACCAGATCTCCCTCAGACTCCTCCTGCAGTGCACTGAAATACTCAGCATAAGGGCCTCCCTATCATGATAAGGTTTCATGACATTAGCATGGTGCAATTTGTGCTCCTGCCTCGCACTTCTACCATGTAGTTAACATCACTTACCTTTCTTACCACCTTGTAGAGTCCCTCCCAATCTGCTTGCAGCTTGTTGTGTCTGACAGGAATGAGAACCATTACTTGCTGCCCTACAGCGTACTCTCTAGCTCGAACATTCCTGTCATACCAGACCTTTTTCTGCTGTTAGGCATCTGCTAGGTTCTCCTGGGCCAAGCCCATGAGTTCCCTGAGCCTTGTCCTGAGGTTTAGGACATATGCCACAACAGACTCCTTGTGAGATTCACACTCACCTTCCTACTTCTCTTGAATTCAATCTAGAGGCCCCCTCACCCTATGCCCATACAACAACTCAAAGGGTGAAAAACCTGTGGATTCCTGGACAACATGTCTGTAAGCAAACAGATGGGGCAAATATTTGTCCCAATCCCTCTTAAACTGGTTTGCAAATGCCCGTAGCATGGACTTGAGTGTAGAGTTAACCTCTCAACAAGAACATTAGTCTGGGGATGGTAGGGAGTGGTCTTCAGGTGCTTCACCCCACATTACCTCCACAGACAAGTCAGCAGGTCTGACATGAAATTGGCACCTCTGTCAGTCAGTATTTTCTTTTGGGAAGCCTACCCTGCTGAAAATATCTAACAAAGCATTTGCCACCTTTTCCACCTCAGCGGAGGACAAAGCCACTGCCTCAAGGTATCTTCTAGCATAATCTACTACCACTAGGATATACGTTTTTGCTGTGTAACATGGGGTACTCATAGGCCCCACAATATCCATAGCTACCCTCTGAAATGGCTCTTCATTCACAGGCAAAGCCATCAAAGGAGCTTTCACCTTGTCTCCTGCCTTACCTACCTTTTGGCACTGCTCACAGATCCTGCAGTACCCTGTTACATCTCTGGAAATTCCAGGCCAGTAGAAGTTCTGCATAATATGTCTCTTTGTATGTTTTATGCCCATATGACCTGTAAAGGGAATATCATGGGCTATGGCTAGAAGCGCCAGACTGTAGGCTCTAGGCACTACCAACTGCTGTATTCTCTCGCCTTCTAGCCCTCCCTCAGGGGTCCACACTCTATACAGTAATCCTTTGTCCCAGTATACAGATTCCCTCTTCCCTTGAGAATCGGGTGCCTCACCATCTACCTGCCTCAGGCCTTGCAATGTAGGATCAGAGAGCTCAGCCTGTCTCAACTCTCTCTTAGTAACCCTTTCCAGTTCCCCTTCTACAGGAAGTCTGACATCCTCTGACAGCGGTGCCTCTCTGTCAGCCTGGGTACTACTACTCACCTCTGCCCTTGCAGTCACTCTGTCCAAGAGACCATCAGTACCCACAAGCAGCTGTGATTCACCTTCAGTCTCACTGCTACAGCATAGCTCCCTCCGTGAAGTAACCACCTCACCAGTCCTGGCTGCAAGTGTGTGGTCTATCTGGGTCTCCCCCCAGCTACCAGACCAACATGCTTGTCTTCAAGCCTGACTGCATGCAACTGCATGAGCACATGGTACTGCATTATCAAAATCATTCCCTATCAGGACATCTGCAGGGATATCCTCAAACACACCTACTTGCTGGCTTCCTTTTCCACCCTCCCAGTCAAGGTGGACCCTAGCCAAAGGTATTTGGAATGGGGTCCCTCCTTAAGCTCTGACTGGAGTAGACTGCCTAGGCAAGTAGTGCTCTTTGTAACCATTGTAGGCTTCATAATGGTTATGTCAGAGGCTATTTCTCTTAGCAATGGCTAAGATAGAGGTTCTGAGGAAGTCCTATGTACTTTGGGATGAAAGCGCTTAACCAATCTGGTTTTTCGTATTTTATTGGGAGTTGTGGTTGTTCCTAATAAAGAAAGTTTGGAGCGCTGCTTTGGCTGACTGTGTTCCTACATTGGTTATTAATGTTTAAAGTCTGACAATTCATTACACTGCCAAACATGCTCTCACTTATCTCTTTCTTCCCCATCACACCTCCAACATTTACAATTTACCTACGGAATAATTCTTTGGAGTCTTGGGGTACAAAAAATAAGTATGTAAACAATTCAAGCACAGATCCTAAATCTTCTAGACTTTGCATATTTGGGAATTGCACAATTATCTTCCCTTTGTTTCTTTGTGAATTGCTTATCCAATCTCTCTTCCCAATCTTGGATACAGATTCTTGAGGATAACAGCTATACAGAATAAAACACTTTCCTGCAACTTAGTGAATATTATAAGAACTAAGCCAATATTGGGGGATGAAACATTTAAAATTTAGCAAATAGGGATCACTACAAGTAGGGATACAGATAATAGGCAAGTAGAGGCTGGAATTCACTGGGAATATGTTTTTAGGAGTGTAATGATCTGGCAGATGTTAAAACTTCCCTACAAAATATTCTGCCACAAATACTGGGGTAGAAAATGGCTGTAACTATAGAAATTTGTCTTAACCTATCCTATACACCTTCATCTGTACTGGACTGTATGAAATCTCAGCTGTTTTCCATCTTGTAGCCAGGCTGCTAGCATTAGGTATTTTGAGGCAGTGTAGTAACTGCCTCATGCTTACAGAAAAATTATTGTTACCTCATAATGATTCAGTATGTGAGAAGTATAAGTATTTACTTAACTTGGAGGCTACCTTCTCACCTCAGAATGCATTTGTTAAGTAGAAAATATATACACATACAGCACAGAGCACGTCACAAAACCAACTTATGCTGATGTTAAGAGAACACTGCCTAAGCCTCCCAAGCTGAAGACTAATAAATCTCAAACATCCGTATACACTGCAACACACCCACCTTCACCCTTCACACCCACACCTAAAATGCGTACCTCTGAGTCACAGGTGTGCAGACTGCAACATTTACAGCCTACTGAGACTGCATCAAACCATGGTAATGTTTTAGTAATAGGTGATTGTGTTGTAAGGCATACAGACACCATGTTCACCAGGCTGGATAAGAATAAGGTGACCGCTGTCTTTCTGGTGCCAGGATCTGGGATAAAACGAGCTCTTAGATCCCTCTATCCTGACAAATATGATTAGGACCGGATTGTGTTTGATGAATGACCTTGGAGACTTTACCCAGAGAGACATGATGCAGAATGATATGATTGAGATTGCTATGCATGTGTCTGAGGCAGGAAAGACAATGGTCTTGAGTGGTACATTGCCATCACCCAGAATGATGCTGAGATTTAAAGACAAGATAATTGGCTTTAATAATTAGCTATGTAGTTGGTGCCATTCTAGGGGGGGATACAGTATGTGTCAGTTTGGGATGAGATGGTTGACAGTTTCTCCTGCTTTGCCAGAGATGGCCTTCACCTCTCTCATCAAGGCTTTTGCATTCTGGCTAAAGCCTTTACTATCCCTATAGGGCTTTTTCGGAGAGTCCATCTGATGGACATTCCAACTTAGTATAATCTAATTTGGTGCACATTAATGTGGTTTTACTCAATTCCAGTAGTTTTAACAAAAAAATGTATGAACTTGAGGCTTTCCTGCAACTTGAACATATTCATGTATGTATAGTTACAGAAATATGGTTTTAGAGCAATTAAATCATTCCATGTATTCCTGTATATAATGCCTGTCATGTCTTCAACCCACTGGCAATTGTGGAGGAATATCAGTATTTGTCAAATATATCACCTCACAACAGATTCCTTGGAATAGCACATGTGAACTCCTAGAAGTCCAAATTGCCCTAAACATGACCAATTACCAATTCACATCTAGCTTATATAGCACCCTCTGTGTCCCCTTCTGAGCATAATAACTATCTTAACACATTAGCCGAAATTCCCATTAAACCCAAAACCTTTCTGCTTGGGGACTTAAACTATCCATCAATAAACTGGCTGATCTAAACTGCCAATAGCTGACATGCCTAGCTCTTCCTTGACATTGTAAATGTTAACTCCTTCATAAATAGTTAGCAATCCTACTACGGTACCCAATATGCTGGCTCGAGAACTCACAAATATGGCCACTTCTTGCACAGCTCCATTATGTCTTGTTAAATCAGACCATAATTTAGTGACTGTTTTGCTTTAAAACTGATGGAACTTCCCCTGTAAATAACTCTGTGTTTAGGAACTTCACAAAAGGAAACATTCTTCAGTTACTTAATGGTTTAGATAAATTCTGCTGTAATCCTCTTCTGAAGGATCCTATTGTTAAATCTGCTACCTATGGTTCTGACTTCTCCCACTTATAGTTCAGTTCATAAGGCATCCACTATCTACAACAAATATAACGAGAAGTTTAAAAACAAGCCCTTATGATGGAGTGCCCATATAAATCCTGTAAGAGAAAGAAACTGCTTAATACTTACAAGAAATTTCATCTTCCCTACCTTAACAGCACACTTAAGTAAACTAACAAAAAGCTTACGGGAACCATTAGGAAGCTTAAAGCTGAGTATGAACTTAAAGTAGCCACTAAAACAAAAATAACTGCAAATCTTTAATAATGTCAGGAAGTTAAGAATGAACACCCAACAGTGTTCGGAGCTAGTCCATGATAGTACTACACTCACTGACCCAAAGCAAATGGCTAATATCCTAACTACACCCACAGTTGTAGCTATCCACAGGTCCCACAATTCCAGCCACCTGCTTTAATTACTATCCAACATGTTCTCTTAGCTCTTTCAAAAACTAAGAGTACTTCCATGGGCCTTGGCAACATACCAGGTTGCCTAATTATCAATACCAAATATGTCATTTCTGAACCCCTACTTAAATTCTTTAATCTAAGCCTCCCCGCTGGTTACATTCCTGAAGCCTGGAAAACAGCTGTTGTAACATCATTGCACAAAGGTGACCCGGCCATGGACCCTGGTAACTGTAGATCCATTAATCTCACTAGTCTCATATGTAAAGATAAGGAGTGCATTATCTCAGACTTCATTACTTTGGACATTGAAAATCTATCAATCCTGGACCCTCATTGATTTGGATTTATCAAAGAAAAGTCCTTCCTCTTCAATCACGTTAATAACTTTGGAAAAGTAACTGAAGGCATTGGATAATGGTTATGCTGTACATACAGTGTATCTAGACTTGTCCAAGGCCTTTAACACTGTTTTCCATGCCGGCATTATTGACAGACATATAAATCAAAATATAAATCTTTATATTGTGCAATGATTAGCTAAATGATTGTCTCAAAGAACCCATACTGTTAAGAGTAGTAGGTGCCATTTCTGAAAGCAAAACCATTAACAGTGGTTTACCACAGGGCTCAAGTTTTGGTCCCTCTCCTATTTGGCATATATTTCTCAGACCTTCAGGCCAGCACTTCTGGCCTATGGTTAACTAAACTTGTAGATGACTGTAAACTGGGTGCTGTTATTCAATCTTCAATGGAGTGATAATTGCTCCAACATGGCTTACACCGTGTTAACAGTTGGTGCAAGGACAGTTGTCTCAAATTAAATGTAAAAAATGTAGCAGTTCATTATGGTAAATAAAACTGTTTCACGTACCATTTAGAAGATGCTCCCCTCCAATCAGACACTATTGCAAGGGATCTGAGTACTCTTGTTAATTCCTTAGTGTTTGACCTTCATGTCTCCATAGTAGTTCAGAAAGCCTTTTATCTGTCCCATCTAATTTCTAAAGGCACTTCTACTAGATCTAGAAATGTCTCGTTTCCCTTTTACTTGTATCTTGTAAGACCCATTATTGAATATAATGCACCTTTTGGTATGTATTGGTGTAAGCATATCACACAACTTGACAGACCTCAGAGATTCATAACTAAAAAGATCAGCAGCCTCAAAAATCTTAGTTATCAGGAGAGACTGGCAGTCCTTTCTTTATAGTCAGTCTCTTGCAGACTCTTCCATGGAGATCTATGTCTAGCCTTCCATGCCATGAAGGATCCAATCCTATTTGATCTCCTATTGCTTCACAGAACTAATGTTACAGCAAATAATTGATTAAATAAACTAAACCTTCATCAGCAGATAAAGAAAACAAATTGGCATGATAGATTCATATCACAACCTATCCCTCACCTCTGGAACAAACATCCACTACATGTCAAGCAGAGTAGCATCTTTGCCACCTTCAAGGTAAACCTAGATAATTGGATGGGCAGCCACAAATTCTGTTCCAGTCTATTTTGTCTTGTCCTCCTTGAATCTAAAGGTACATTTTGAATAAGTTTTTTTGACTAGGCATGACATGGTCTGCTGACCGATTGCCTAGTACTTATCTATAAACCTAAATTATTCTTTTGAGCTGGGGCACAGGATATGAATTGCCTAGACATACTAAGGCCTCAAGTTTAATTCTGTTGGCAGCCAAAAAAGCAATTACTAGAAAGTGGAAATCAAAATTTAAGCCAACTATATTTGAAGTATTGAATATTGTAAAAGAGACGAGAAGTGGAAATGGGATCTTTAGAAAAGTTAGGGTGTAAATTGTATAGAAATAAATTAAATTTGTGGGAACAGTACATAGGTTCATAGGTTCATAGGTTCATACTAGGCTATCTGCCCGAGGGCATTTACAAGCCTAGCCCATCGTTTTGTGGCTTACGCCACCCCTTTAGTATGGGGAACTATACCCATTATTTTGCTGTGCCTCTGTCGAGCAGTGACACTGAGGTAATCCCTGGGGTATATCTGCGATCTCCCATCCATTGGTCAAGATTTCTCTTGAACAAGGCCAGCGAGGTGCTCTGCCTCACATGTACCGGGATTTTGTTCCACAGCATAGGGAGTCTTTGGGTGATGAATCTATCCCTCCAGCACGTCCTATTAATAGCCGTGTCAAGGTTTAAGTCTCCGCCCTTGTGGCTCTGATGGATCTAGATTTTTGAGGTGAAGCATATTCATCAAATCTGGGTTTGACATGGCCTTGTATGTTAGGCAAAGGTCACCTCTGAGCAAGCGGTGGCGACTGAATAGAGCTGGAGTTCTTTCAGTCGGGCAGCATAGGACAGATTTTTGAGACCCTTTATCCTTTTGGTGAGGAACTTTTGTGGCCTCTCCAGCTGCTGCAAGTGTCGGGTCAGATACATTCCGAATGGGGCATTGTACTCAATCATTGGTCTGATGAGTGATGAGTAAAGGGAGACTATGACCTCCCTTGATCTAGATGAGAATCCCTTCATGATAAGGTGGGCAATGTAGAAGGTCTTCCTAACTACTTTAGCTACATGGGTGTCGAATGACAGACTACTATCAACCTGGGTCCCCAGGTCCCTGATAACTTCTTCTGTGCTCAGTGGATTGCCACCTATTTGGTAGCTAGGGGTAACCTTGTTTTTCCCGAAGGGTATGACTATGCATTTTTTTGGCATTTAACTTTAGGCCGTGGCTCTGGCACCAGTTATCTGTTTCTGTGAGACCCTTCTGAAGGATATCTGTGTCAGATGTGTTTTCTACTATGGCGCCCAGTTTGCAGTCATCTGCAAACTTTGTCAGCCATAACCCTCCTGTGTTTGCTTGTACTTCGGAAAAGTAGATGCCAAACAAGAGTGGGCCCAGGACTGAGCCCTGTGGGACACCACTTGTGACAGGCTTTGAGTCTGACATGGCGCCAGCAACTCTGACCCTGTGGGTTCTGTCACTCAGCCAGTTTATGTTCAAGGAGAGAAGTGAGGTTTAGGGAAGGGCAGGAATGTTTGTAATTTATGTAATGTTGGACTACATGAGAGTTGCTGTAAAGAAAAAGAAAACTTGTGTAATGTATGTAAATGGAAAAATGTTAATATGGCATGTTTTCTTTTCTTTTAATGCTTGTGTCTATGTCTTAAGTGATAATTAATAAAGCTGTTACAAAAGAAGCTGAACTCTTCCTCATTGTAAGTGTCAAGGGTCCCTGCCAGTAACTTTTAGCTATTTGTCTGTCCTAGGCATGGGGTAAGCATGTGATCTGTGTGACTGTTTAGTTTCCTGTTGTCTAAATAGAACTTGGTAATATGATCTTTCTTTGTTACCAACACCACCATTGAGACCCATGGACTGCAGAATTCCTGGATCACACCCAGATCCAACTTTTCCTGCATTTCCTCTTACATGGTTTGCTTGACTTACTCAACCACCCTATAAGAAGCTATTCTGGGCATTGGGTCCCTGTGTTTGCATGGCTGAATACACCCTGGCTTACCTGTGAACATGCCCCCAAAGACCTGTAGTACTGTTTGGATTTCTTGAACCAGGGAAGGAGGCAGTTATGAAAATACTGCCACAAACAATGAGGTGTCGGACCATGCTCCACTGAGAAGGTCTACTACAAGATCCCTTCCCAATTCCTCCTATAACCTACTGAGTAACAGTGCGCCTCTCTCATAGTAGGGCCTCATCATGATAACATCGTACAGTGTGCATTTCTGCTTCATACCTGTCAACTCTTCCATGTAGTTAATATCACCAGACTTTCTTGCAATAGTGAAAGGATTTCCCCATGTTGCCTGCAACTTGTCTCAACTTACTATGTTCAAAAGAAATAAGTGCCAGCACCTTTTGTCTGACAGTATATTGTGCTCTGGCTGGTTGTCATACTTTTGTTGCTGCTATGCTTGTACTAGTTTCTATTGAGCCAACTCCATTACTTCATTAAGCCTAGTCCTGAAATTTAGGAGAAGCTCTACAACTAACTTTTTGTGAGAATCACGTTTAACCTATGACTTGTTGCAAATTAAATCCAAGGGCTCCCTCACCCTGTACTGTATAGGAACTATAATGGTAAATAAAATGGACTCTTGAGCCATTTGCAAAGAGGAAATGGGGCAAGTGCTTGTGCCATTCTTGGTTAAACTGATCTGCAGATGCTTTCAACCTAATCTTGAGAGCACCTACTCTCCACAGTACTCTATGCCTCCCCAGTACTAATCAACCTAAACAAAGGTGACCTTAACAAACAAACTATCTGCTATAACAAAATAGCAAAAATCTGATGTTGATCTTCATTCATTCCTTACTGATGGGTGTCGGTTCTGTCCTTGGAACTGAGGTCGGCCTTATAACAAGCTCGTGGCAGCCACAAAACTCTCAAGCTAAGCTTTACCCATAGTGCCCCTCTCCCTGTTACTTCCGATCTCGTTTGCTGCGTAGATATCAAGACGTGTCATGCTAGTTTTCAGCTAAGTACTATAACAATTATTATTCTAAAACACTTTTTTCACAGAATTTTCTCTCTTATTATTGTAAACCCTTCTTTAATTAGTCGGTAAACCTTTACCCTTATCTAGAGTGATTTCCCCCCCTCACCTATTTACCAACATGGTAATCTTAGTACCATCGTTGGTACAGGCCTTCCCTCTCTCCTTCTCTTCACTTCTTCCCCTTTACCTCTTTGAGGTAATCCATATACCATTGTTGGTATTTCTCTTCTCTTTTTATATTAAAAAAAAGCTTCCTGTCTGTCTCTTCCTTCAGAGTGTGTGTTGTACCTTTCTGAATCATATTTCTGACTATTAGTGGTTATTTGACTGGACTGTTACCATTATGTCTGACAAAAAAGGGACAACAGGATTCAAGAAATGCTACCAATGTGGTCGCAAAATGCCTAATTTGGACACTCGTATTTTGTGTATATTGTCTGGGGGTTCTGCATCTCTCTATTCAACCACCATTTGAAATTTGTAAGGGATTCAGTTCTCATACCCTAAACGAGAGAAACAACAAATTGATACTTAAAGGCCTATTATACCCCCCCTTTTCAGAGGCTATATCTGGGTCGGAGGGCTCACCCTCCTAAGAAAGAACAAAAAAAAAACGGAGTCATTCTGTTCCTCCTTCACTTCATGGTGATGTAAAATCTGAACCTAAACCAAAAATCCCAAAATTGGCACCAACGACTTCAGCCCTGGAATCTCAATTGCCCTCCATGGTGCCGAACTCTGTTCGGAAACCATGACTATCCACTTTGGTGCTATGTCTAGTAACTCTGCCCTCGGCACCAGCCATGGCACTGATAATTACTTTGCCTGCAACTACTGCCTCAGTTCCATCCTATTCGGCACCAACAATAGTCAACCCACCTCCGGTCACTTACCCCCTGATACATATTTCTGGTTTTGAGACCATGGTGCCGATGGGGCAGTCTGCTCCTTGGACCCAGTACTCTCCCATGGCAGATCCATTCTTGGGGCAGCAATGTAGCCTCTTTTTGGAATGGCCTGAATCTCCATCAGGGGTATCAACCCAATCTTCCAGAAGCCTTTCGGAATTGGACGTGTTGCATCTTGTGGACCAGCTGCTGATGGCCAGAGGAATTTCAACACCTTCCAGAACTCTCAGTCAAAGTTGGGAGTCTTTCTCCACAGACTCCTGCATATTCTCCTCCTTTGACCTTCTTGCAGGTATCGAAGCACCTGGCACCGACACCTATTTCGGTTCCCACCTCTTCGGTTCCACTGGTGTACCTCACAGTGGTTCCGGAGCCAACCCTTTGGTCATCGACTCTCCGGGAGCTGAGCCAACACTGGGACCGGGACTGGGCTGCAGGTATCATGAGCCCTAGTATGGCGCAGATTTTTTCTATGGTACATTCTACTAGGGTTCCGGGAGTCTTGCCAGTACCAAGTCCTCTTGGAGCTCCTTCCTTGGTGGTGAGCTCATCGGAGTGGGATGTGACCTCAGTTCCAAGGTTGTCCTTCTTGGTTCTGGGCTCCCACCCCTCTTCAGGTAGGTCAGCTTTCCAAGTGATGGAGAGGGCCCTTGCCTCTGTAGGCAAACCATCGGTGTCAGATTACCAGATATGTTCTCCCTCTGAACCGCAGCTGACACAGACCACTACATCAGGACATTGACCACAAGAGCCTCTAAGATACCCTAACACAGGGTGGCCTTTCTTAGGAGTCCTCATCAGAAGCCCCTGCTGAAGGGGTACCATGAAAGAGATCATGCAAGAGGAAGCACGTGGACTCCCCCGAGGAGTCCCTCACTGAAGATACAAATTACAGTGAAGGGGAGGGGAGGGGTTCCCACAGTCCCCCCTGAAGATGTCTTCTTTGGAGACATACTGGAAATGTTGAAGCAGCAGGGAGACTGGAAGCCCACCAAACCTTCTTCCGAGGAGTCCGTATTCTTGCAGGCTTTTCATGCTCGACCCTCTACTTCCTGGGTGGCCCCGCATGCAGATGAGCTAGTCCAACTCATTGTGCAGTGAGCACAGCAGAGTCCTGATACTGTCAAACCAATCCCCGGAGACCAGACCAAATTTTATCCCCACCAGAGGAAAGTCCACACTGGTCTAAGGGCCTGCCAGTAGACACTATGGTGGCAGCGGTCACTAGGAAAGAGCTCGTCTTGTAGAGCCAGACTGTCAGTCCCCCAAACAGGGAGTCTCGGATGGTGGACAGGTTAGGGAAGTGAGTATTTGCCTTATTAACCTTTGCCATTCGGTCCTTGAACTACTTGGCATGTTTTACCAGGCTTCAGAGAGACTGGCCTCGGAACTCTCTGGAACCCTAGCAGGAGCAGTTTCTGATGAGATACATGACAAAGTTGCCCTCAGCTTGTGACACTGAAATCTATATCCAACTTGTCTATGCAGTTAATTTCTCATGGTACCAAAGGGGCGGCTAGGGCTGCGGGTGCAAGCATTTTCATGAGACGTCACGTCTGTATGTACCTTTGTGACTTTGTAGACCCTTTTAAGTCTTCCCTTCTTAATGCTCCAGTGGAAGCTTCTTCCTTTTTTGGCCCAAAAGTGAAAGACACTTTAGCCAGGTGTGAAAAGGATGGCAAGACCCTGTCTGCCATGTTCATACATTTTTCCACCCTCGAACAACCCTACTGTAGGAATCAGTGGAGTGGAAAGATGTGGCACAAAAAATCCCAGGGTCCTTTCCGGGACACACATGGCGAGTTTACTCCCCGGGCCAGAGGGGGTAACACTTCGGGGAGACACCCCTACAGAGGCAGTGGGGGTCCACATAACCAGGGGTCCAGCGATTCCTTCTCTGGACAACCCTACCAGCACTCCTGAAGAGTGGCCCAATTGCTTTCCTCTGGAAGCAGTTGGGGGATGCTTCTCTCTGCACCACCCTGCCTGGCAAACTATAACAGATTTGTGGGTGCTGAGTATCATAACCAGAGGTTATCACATACCATTCAGTACTTACCTAAGGTCATCAAGACAAATTCCCGATATTCTACCCAGTCAAAGGGAAGTAGCAGCTCAAGAGATAAGAAAGCAGTCTCAAAAAAGAGTCATCCAAGCTGTCCCACCAGACCAAATAGGATCTGGATTCTGGTCAAGTCTCTTTAGTACCAAAAAAGAATGGGGACTGGAGACCAATTTTGGATCTCAGCATTCTGAACAAATTTATCAACCAAACAAAATTCCAGATGGTCGTGGTTCAGTCTATCCTACCCTTCCTGGAGAAAGACAATTGGATGTGCTCAGTAGATCTTCAGGATGCATATTACCACATAAAAATGGACAAACCCTCAAGGAGATTTCTTCACTTCTGGCTGGGAGCCAATCATTACCAATTCCAGGTGCTGCCCTTTGGACTCTCTACAGCCCCCAGAGTGTTCACCAAATGCATGGCAGACTGCAAGGATTCCGAGTGTTTCAGTACTTAGATGATTGGCTCCTAATCACCCCCCACCAAGCGTCTACTGGCTACAGCCTTAAACTAAACTTTAACACTAGCAGAATACCTAGCAATCTCCATATACAAAGAGAAATGCAAGCTGATGCCTTCTCAGACCTTGGAATTTATAGGGGCAGTCTTCGATACCTAATCCTGCCTATTCTCCCTCCCAGATCACAGATTGGAAAGGCTAAGGGCCCAACTCTGTGCGATACTCTTTCAAGACAAAGTTTCAGCTTAGACTGTCCTCAAACTTCTAGGATCAATGGCAGCTTCCATTACAATAGTTCCTCTAGCGAGACTCCACATGAGGCTTCTTCAGTGGCTCCTACTAACACAGTGGTATCCTTCGCATCATCCTATGTCCTTCCAGATTTGCATAACAAAGCAATGCAAGCAAGATTTAGCGTGCTGGATGAAGCCAGATAAAGACCTATGGAATCACTGTTTTTCCCCATCTCAGCCCAGGGCCACAGTGACCACCGGTGGGGGGGAGCACTTTCATGTCAGTGTTCTAGAACTGAGGGCAATGCTTCTAACGTTGCAAGCATTCCAATGTGTCCTCTTGTCAGGGAAAATTGCTATCCAGTCTGACAACATGTCAGTAGTCTGGTACATCAACAGCCAAGGGGGAGCCAAGTCCTACCCGTTGTGTCGAGAGGCCACGAGAATTTGGCAATGGGCGATAGCTTCCAACCACTTACTGATTGCAATGCACATTCCCGGGAATTCCAGTGTGATTGCAGACAAACTGAGCAGATGTATCCTCCTGCCTCATGAGTGGTCCCTCAACTCAGCCATAGTGGCGAAGATTTTCAGTTGCTGGGGCCAGCCTTGCTGCGATCTATTCACTTTTCCAGCACATCACAAATGCAGCAGCTACTTTGCCCTAATTCCCCCACAGGGAGAGTCCCTGAGGGACTCTCTGATACATGATTGGCCCACAGGACTTCTGTATGCTTTCCTTCCCCTTCCTCTGATCCCTCAATTTCCAAAGAAGGCCCTCCGGCTGAGAAGCAGAGTGATCCTCATTGCACCCTACTGGCCCAGAAAAGTTTTGTTTCCTTTCCTTTGGCCTCATTTAGTATGACAACCATGGATTTTGGATACATCTCCGGAATTAATCTCACACCCGCATGGGTTGACTCATCCAAACCTATCCAGCCTCAAAATGACAGCTTGATTTCTCCACTTCCAGTAATTGCCAGGCAGAATATCCTTACCTCCCCAGTATGCAACATTCTTCTGGCTTCCCATAAACCATCCATCAGGAAACTCTTATCTTAGCAAGTGGAAGAGATTCCTTATTTGGTCCAGACAAAAAGAACTAGAACCTTGCTCAGCTGTTGTCAATGTGGTTTTGGATTATTTGTCGGGTCTTCTTCATTCAGGAGCAGCAGCCTCCACCATTCAAGTACATCTGGCTGCTATCTCAAACTTTTCATAATGGATTCCAAGACTCATCCTTAATCTCCCATTGTCTCTGTAAAACCTTCTTGAAAGGGGTCTCTCATATCAGAACACCCCTCAAAGAACCCATTGAACTTTGGAGCTTAACACTGGTACTACAATCCCTGACACAACCACCTTTCGAACCTGCTGCCACTTGCGATATAAAGTTCTTATATTGGAAATCATTATTTCTAGTACCCATCACCTCAGCAAGAAGCCTATCCAAGCTTCAAGCCTTGTGTACTAAATGCCCTTACATAATCTTTCATAAGGTCAGAGTATCACTCCAGACTAATCCTACCTTTCTGCCCAAAGTTATCTGAGAATTGACAATTAACCAAACAGTTGACCTACCAATCTTTTTCCTACCTATTCAAATAAAAGAGAATACTGCCTGCATTTGCTGAATGTACATATACAATTACATTTTTATCTGGATAGAACTAAATCAGTACGTAATCAGACCAGTTGTTCATTTCCTATTCAGTCCCTAAATTGAGAAACTCTGTTTCCAAAGTGACCTCAATAAGTGGTTGAGAAACTGTCTACCAACATAATAAAGTGCCTGTACCTGGCAAGGTCAAAGCACACTCCACCAGATCAGTGGCTACTACTGTTGCTTTTCATTCTAAGGCATCAGTGGGTATCTGTGCAGCTGCAACTTGGGCTACCCCTCATACCTTTATCACTCATTACAAATTGGATTTGGTCTCCAGGGGGAGAGCATCCTTTGGTTCATTGGTGCTCAGGAACATCCTTCCATAAGGGCCTCCCAGGACATTAAGTAGCTAGGGACTCTGTCTCATCAGTAAGGAATGAATAAAGATTAACAACATCAGATAAAGGAGTTGTGTTCTTACCATAAAGTTCCATCTCTGTTCTTCATCTTCATTCATTTATTCATTACGTCCCACCCTCCTTCCCCCTCCACGGGGCTCCTTGAGGTTCGGATTTGGTCCATATCACGCATTACGGGAACTGTTCAGAAGAAGCCTCTGCTTTCTTGATCACGGACAAACTCTATCTGAGGTACCATGGAAAGGGGCACTATGAGTAAACTTAGCTTGAGTGTTTTTGGCTGGCACAAGCTTGTTATAAGGCCAGCTGTGTTCCAAGGACGGAACCGATACCCATCAGTAATGAATGAATGAAGACGAACAACACAGATGGAACTTTATGGTAAAAACATAACTTTTTCTCCACCAACTCATCCCACAGATCCCACCATTGCCAGTCCTTTAAAAACCTCTCCTGGCTAGAATTACCAAACCCGTTAATCTTTAGCCAACTTACAATAGTCCAACAAATCCTGTATCAACCCTCAAAAAAAAAAAAAAAAAAACAGCCCTACAAGGACTACTACACCACTGTACCAGCAATCGTCCACTAACAAGTACCAACAACGCACTGGTTGAAATTTCTAAAAGTAATTATAACACTGGGGACTCCCTCTATGCTAATGCTGTCACAAGAACATGGAATACTCTTCCTGTAGATATCCGATTGCTAGATAGCGTACATAACTTTAAGAACCTTCATAAGTCTTACTTATCCAACTCATGGATATACTCCTGCTCTAGCCCTGAGTAAATCCTACCAATATTCCTACTCCCACCTCCTCTCATTTATTTCAAAACTGTCTCATACAGAACTACTAGTCCCCAAAAAAGAATGCTTATTGACGTAATTTTGTTCTGCATACTATTACGATTTACTGTGTGTGATTACTGATGTATGTACTACATATATTCACTATTGTATGCAAAGTCTTGACTCTGTTTTTACTATATGTATAAATTTATGCAGCTACTAATGTGTTCAACAAATGTTACCATGGTTTGAAATTTTGTATTGTTTGTATTAACTATGTACATTTTTACTGTATGGTGTTAGAGTGTGCTCAACAATATACTGAGGTTGAAAGTAACTTTGCTACAAATATGCAACATAAATAAGGTATAAAATAAAGCTTGCTTAAATGTAGAAATAGAGTTTAGCAATATGTGATTAGCATCCATGCTAAATGACTGTGACTTGGAAAATAAGAAATCTGCTGAATGGGCATATTTCCATACAGACTTAAAAACAGAATGTATGCATTTCATTGTCAGTGAGAGCAAAAATGTAAAATTTGCTTTTTTAAAGACACTGTTACAATGTGTTTCCTTAAAAAAACATGCTTTTATGCACTTAGCATTTGCACAAGAACAGATGTTCTTATACAAAGATCCAAATAGAATACTAAAGACAAAAACAGGTTGTTCACACTGCCAGAAATGCTGGCCTCTTATAAATTCAGCAAAAATGTGACAGGACATTGTTAAACAAAGAAGCTTAAAAATATTATTAAGTCAGCATTTGTGTCAGCATCTGCAACAATCAGTATTGTTTCTACAGGATAAGAAATTCTCTAAAATAGAATACCAAGAGGAAATGTATATGTGTATGCATGACTAAAATTGTATATAAAGATCTGTATTAATCCATTTATGTTACAGGTAGTGGTAGGGACACATTTGTCCCGAGGTAAACGTTATAACATCCCTGCTGATTAAGAAGTAAAGTAGAACAATAACTAAAAGCTGTAACATTAGTACGTGGGTTTGTTATAAAAAGCTATTTGTTACTGCTCTGAGTTGGGTGCTGCAAAGTATATTCTTTTATCAGTGTATATTCTGCAAGCTTCTGTGTGCAACAAGACTGTAAATGCAACTGTAACCAGACTTTGATTTCAGCAGAATCCAGCCAGCAAGACTGAGTGTCTTAAGAAGACTTCAAATCCATCACAGTAAGCAGCACCATATCATTTTTCATATGGCACTGCAAATGTTTCTATTTTACATATTCTCTATTCTATTACTGTATGGAGTTTTTCTCCCTGGGCCTCCTATGAAAACGGGCAGCTCTGCCCATTCGGACATTTCCTGGTAAACAAATGTAAAATAAAATAAATAACTCTCTCTACCTGGCAATGTAACTGTGGATGATAAAGCTTCACACCACATTCCACTTGCAGGTTAGCTCATCTGACATAAATTAGCAGCTCTGCTTCAGCATTTGTATGGGAAAATTTGCCCAGCTTAAAATTAATAATGGCATTTGCAGCTTCTTTTCAGCAGAGGCTAGAGCCACTACCTCTGGGTATCTAGTACTGAATTCCACCACCACAGACAGACATCCTGCCTACTTGTGGTGCTTGGGGTACTAACAGGCCTCAGAACTGATGTCCGGGTATGGCAGTGAAAAAACAAGACTCATCTCTGGAACTCCTTCTTGAAAGATATTTAATAAAGAATGGCAAGGTTAATCCCCAAGTGCAAATATCATTCTAATTTAATTGGAATCTGCCTCTGACTACTACAAACAAATGAGATGAAAGGAAATGGCTAAACAAATTCTGGATCCAAAAGTAAGAGTTCTGGTAGCTCCTGTAACAGGTGGCAAAGAATGTCAGGAGCATCCAGATAATATGAGCATTGAACAGTACAAGGAAATCAGTACTTTAGAAAACAAGATGGACTTGACGGCATGCCAAATTACTTGAGGTTGGTGGAATGCTATTGGAGTATATGGCATCCAATAATAAAAAAAATCATGACATGGAAGAGAGGCTTACTAGGCATTATGACTCCATTGAACTACTACAGGCAAATAAAGATGAGAAAAATGTTGGATCAGGAAGAAAAAATTGGAGATGAACCAGAAACTGAGTTTGAAGATAGAGCCATAAGGGCAAATTTAAGTTTCAGCGGTATAATGGAGCAGAGAGAGAAGATAAGACAAAATTAAATTTGTGGCAGACAGTATTCATAAATGGACTGGCATACCTAGTGCAAAGATTAAAATGGCTATAGTATACCGGGTTAACATACCAGGACTTAGGGTAAGACAGCAACACAGACCAGTAGTTGTGAGGTTTCAGCACTATCTCATCAAAGAAATTTTAGGCAATGCTAGCTGATAACACTGATCTGTGCGGACAATGACTACTCCTGATACACAAAAAGCAGAAGAAATACATTTATTCTGACACTGAGAAAGTATAAATCAGTGAAATTAAAATTCAAAATGCTCTGCTCACTTTTGTGCTTTTTTTTTTTTTTTTTTTTTTTTTTTTAATCCTTTGGGAGTCAAAACTTAGAAGCATCTGGATTAGAGGAAGACTTGCGCATGAGATTGGAAGACATGGATCACTGCAGTAGCAGAGCACATGGAAACTTGCATCATGAAGAAATATAGATGCTCATCCTTGTACGAGAAAAAGAAAGATACCCAGAAAAACAGTCCTGTATTCTTGAGGAAAATGCAGGAGATAACTAAAGAAATGCATGAGAGCACATGCCATGTGGAAGATGGACTTATGAAAGATAGTAATGAGAAAAATGGATTGGAACCTGTAAATATGGATATTTAATGAAAAAGGTGGACTAGACTGTATATATTAGATATTAGATGAAGTAATTGACTGAATTATGTGATAACAGATTTCTGCAAATTAGCATGGTAAAAGTTGTTTCTCTTCTTGCTTTCTTCTTTTTTTCTTTTTCTTGCGTTTTTTCTTTCCTTCTTCTTTTATTACATGAGCTATGTAAGATAATGACATTGATTACTCTTCAGTATTGAGATCATATAAAACCATATAAAAGCTGGGAAGATTTTTGGGTTATATTACTTTAAACTTTCAAAAATACATAAAGGGTGAAGTGCATGGTCCAAATGTTTGGGGATGAGCAGATGAGATGAAGGGTAGGGAACTTAAAAGGTAATGATTGCATTCAAAACCACAACAGTGGTTAGATAGGTTCTGCAAAAATAGCCATTGAGCTCTGTCAGATATAATACAGATGTAATATAGATTTAAAGTTTCACCAAAACAAGTGCATTGTCTTAAATATAATGGAGAGCAAGATGTGTGGGTGCATTTGAAGAGGCAATGAGAAGGGCAGGCCAATCATATCCAGAGAGTTATTGGCACAATTCAAAGGTAAAAGTGAGGATGGAAGTTGGAATTTTAGGGATGTGCCAGCAGAACAATAAATGGTACTGTCCCTTTGGATAGGATAATCATCAGTGTAAAACAAAATTGATGGCAACCACACTTGGCTGTACTGATACTCTCTATCACTGACTAGAGAACAAGGGGGATCTGGTATACTATCTTGGGTGTTTGAGTGAACAGACTATAAGCACTAAAAACAAGTAATGGATCTTGGAATAGTTTATCAAGCAATATGCTGCAAATTAAGAAGGCCAGAATATAAATTAGTCATTGATACTTGCAAAGTTCTAGAAATAAGTAAACACTAATTAGATACAAGAAAGAACAGTAAAGAGTCTTTGTACACTTACAAGAAAACATGAGCCATAAAGTGAATGTAGTGCAATGTTTGTTAGCAACATGAACAAGATGAGAAGAGAGGATATGTTAGTTTGATGATAATGAAATTTTGTTGAGACAGAGGGGTGGGCAAAAAGGTCATTGAACTGGGATGCTGTCACAATCCTTGGGAAAAGTTGTATAGGGGTGAGAAGGCTAGCACAGAAAAATAACCCAAATGCAGAAAAGGATAGTTATGGTTATGATAAGCTAGGTGAAGTTAAAACATAAAAATGGAGGAGGGAGTAATCTGAGAGTCCTGAAACAATGATAAACGAAATGTATAAAAGTGGACAGGCTAGGGGAAAGGGGGTGAATCAGCCAGTAGAATAAATTAAATTAAAAAAATTGTGATGTGGAAGGGACAAGGTTCCTAGGAAGTTGAATTTGGCTGGTAAAATGGATTGGGGTAATGAACTCTACCATGAAGGGAGTGTTATCTCCAAGGGGGGATTTGGGAAGACTAAGTTTTTTATTGTACACAGGTATGCTAGATGTTCTTCATATTGATAACTGCTGCAGTAGCCTAAGCTGTATAGTTTATATCCTGCCAAGGATACGAGACCCTGACAGCTTCCAAAGCTTCAGGGCATCTTCCACATGCCCAAACTGTCAGGCAGCTCGAGCTGAGTTAACTAAAAGACAAGTTCAGAAGCAAAGTCTTTCAGAGCTTTACTGCTGCCGAGTATGCTCCTCTGAGGCTTTTGAGGATTGACGGTCAGCTTCTGCTTTCCTTTGCTGAACAGAAGTCCCATTTAGGGAAATAAAATCCATTTTCTAAAATTATTGTTTTATTACTTTCCTCTTCAGGAAAGTTATTTTAAAGCTAGGAATATTGTTTAATGGACTGTCTGGAGACTGTAATGCTACTTTAAATGGAACACTCTCTTTTTTGTCAGTTTAAAAGCAGAGTAAACTAACTGAAAAAAAATATTTTCTGTGAAGAAATTCTGCGTATTTTTACATTGAGGGGCTGCCATAGTGTTTAAAGTACTTTTTACTGTTTTTTTTTTTTTTATCAAAAAAAAGTAACTTTTGTGGACTGATAGTTTTACCTGCATTTTCTGCTGGTCTTCCATGGCAGAGAGACACAATTTTTGGATTGACCATGGAACAGATTGCCAGTCCCATGGTCGGTCCTTCTTCCAACCACAAAAAGAAGACGTTAAGCAAACAGTCTTTGCCACTGCAGCAGGCTAGCAGTTTGCCTCAGCCACAGGTGGGTGACTCTGCTGTGGCCATTTGTTATACCTCAGACCACTCATCTTTTACCTTAGATCCCTCTAGTACAGCACCAATAGCTACATACTCTGCAACTGTTGGGACAAGGGAGAAGCCATGCTTTTTTTCTTGTTTTAAACAAGAAACATCTTTACTAAATTATCATGTTTGACATAGGCAGTTTTACATTTATATAAATTAAAATAAACCATACCAACACAATTTCAGTTGCAAACACTATGTATTATAAACCATGTTGACACAACTGCAGCTGCAAACATTATACATCACTTGTAACATATCCAGTCATTGTCAGTCAAACATTACATAGCTCATTCAAATCCTGCCTTCTTTAAACCTCATTTCTCCTCTGCCTATATTGATCCCATAATTCCCATTTATTCTTATGTAATTTTCTCCTACACTTTTCTAAACATCCCATTTCCAGTTGTTTTATTTCTGTTACTATCCTCACTAATTCTAGTAAAATTGGTTTAGACTTTGATTTCCATTTTTTAGTAATTTGCTTTTTTAACAGCCATTATAATTGTTCACCAAGGCCTTACTATGTCTGCGCAATTCTGATTCTGTATCATAGCTCAAAAAAATTATTTCCTTAGTTACACCAGTTTGCTTATCCAGCATCTCCAACAGAGCAGTGTGCAGGGAATCTTTGAAGTCTGGCAACTCATTACACTCCCAGAAAATATTTTCCCAGTTACCTCTTTCTTCCCCATTACACCTCCAACATTTGCTGTTTACTTGAGGAAAAATGCTTTGGAGTCTACTTCTTGGGGTATACAAATACCTATATAAACACTTCCAATCAAAGATCCTAAATCTTCTAGATTTTGTTGCATATTTGGGAGACCTACATATATCCCCCTTGCTTCTTTGTGAATTGCTTAGCCAGTCTCTTCCCAATCCTTTCTAACCTCCTCTGACTGATTCTTATAGTTATCATGCAATATTTTATATGCTCTACTAATCATTCCTTTCTTAAAGGGAACTTTTGTTCAGGATTCTACTAAAAACTCTACCAGTGGTGATCTTTCATTTAGGGACCCCTATTTCTTTCTCTCTGCCTATACTCTGATATCAGTCTTTGATAGGGAAGGCAATCTCTAACCTGCAGTCCAAATAGTTTCTCGGTGTCTTCCCATTCTATTACCTTTCCCTCGCTAGTTATTTCTTCCCAATACCTTGGCTCCTTTGCCAGTTTTCTCCAATAAATTCCAGCCCCGTCTTACTATTGCCTGTATCCCTAATTGAAGTCATCTCTATCAGCAGAATCTCCTTTCTCGTGTTGGCTTAGTTCTTAGAATACTTTCTGCTACTTTATGAATATAATGTTCTGTATGATTATTGTTATTCTCCTTAAAGGTCTGCATCCAAAATGCCAGTCTCTCCTTGTTTCTTGAGCTTCCCCCATTTCATCATTATAATCTCTTTCCATTTTCAATTATAGTTTTCTCCTTGTGCTGTGTATAGGAGCCTTAACTGTGTTGCTCCGAAATACTCCTTCAGATTGGGTAATCCAATCTGCCTTGTTCTGTTGGAAGAATAAGCTTATCTCACTTGACTCTTGCCATCATCCCCTCCCAGACAAAATCCTTCAGCTTTTTATTAATTGCTGTCTACAACTTTTCCTCTGGTTGATAAAAAAATATGCCTGACCTGTGTATAAGACTAAAGGGACTAAAAACATTTTAACTGCTTGTATCTTACTACTGATATCCATATAACAGAGCTTCCATTTTCTCAGTTTTTGTATTATCTTTTGTTTAGTCTCTTCTCACATGTCCTTAGCTGCCACACCGGAATCATTTTTAATCCATGCTCCCAAATACTTCATTTTACCATGTCCTCATAAATATGGATATTCCTGAACCATTTTGTGTATGGGTACACAATTTACTGCTATTGCCTTTGTTTTAGCATCATGAATTTTGTATCCTGAAAATATTTGAAACTGTCTCAGTATATTCCACAACACTGTAATGTCACTTTCTAGTTTTGTTAGGTCTAAAATATCATCTGCAAATAGAGCCAGCTTTTCTTTTCTACCATAGCAATTAATTATATCCTTGAATTTCTGAGTCCCTTATTTTCTTTGCCAAAGGTTCTAAATATAATGCAAATAAAGGAGAGAGAGAGGACACCTCTGCGTAGTTCCTCTGTTCAAGCAGAGATGATCAGAGAGGACTCCACCCACTTTAAATTTTGCATCCAATCTCTCCTGCATCCTCCTAATCAACCTTATAACTTTATCAGGGAATGCAAATGCTTCCATTGCTTTCCTCATAAAGTCCCAACTTACTCTGTCAAATACTTTCTCTGCATCAAGACCCACCAACAGTGGTATTTTCTTACATTCTTCTTCCATCTGGATCATCAGTGCTCTGTTAATGTCAAATGTTTGCCTCCCCTCTACAAAACCACATTGATTCATATTTGTCAATGTTGGCATCACTTTTGCCATTCTTTTAGCCATTATAGACATAAACATTTTATAATCATGGTTTAGTCTTGAAATGGGCCTGTATGAATCTGGATCTGATGGAGCTTTACTCTCTTTAAGTAATGCAGCTACCACTGCTTTCTTTCAGGATGTTGATACTTCCCCTCCTCTTAAACTACTGTTAAACAAAACCTTCCGGATCTTTATCAGTTTTTCCCCCTCTTAGCTTCCAAACTTCCACAAAAAAGTTCCATCTTTTCCTGGGGATTTTCCTGTAGATTGGTTATACATCACAATTTTTATATCATCTCCTCCTATCCTAAGTGTTAGTAATTCAGTCCCCTCTACCTGTAACCTTGGCATATATAATTCTTCTATAAACAATTAATTTGTACCTTTCCTTGACTTCCATATTTCTCTGCTTTATACAGATTTTCATAACATTTCTTAAATATTTCTAATACTTCTACAGGATCCCTTGTCATCTTCCTTGTTATAAGTTCCATAGGCTTGGTGACAGGCCTTTCTACTTTCTGTTGCCTGAGACGTTGTGCTAAAAGTTTTTTATATGCTCTAGAGTTGCTGTCAAAAAACAGTTGCTTAACAGCAATTTTTCTAAACTCATGGATATTATTGATGTAATCCCTTATTTTCTGTTTTGCATTTTGCAGTTGTTTTTTTTTGTTCTGTGAGATCCCTCCTATTTTGTAGTACTTAAATAATTCCTGTTAATTCTTAACCATATTTCCCTTTCTTTTATTTCCACCCTGTTTTTAAACTCCACTTTAATTGTATCCCACTCCCTATCTATATTTATAGAAGAAATGTCTGACTTTTCTAATGGCTACTGAATAATTTCCACTACCCATTCCTTAAACTTATTTTCAACTGATGGGTGGGAAAGCTCCAGTGTCTCATTTTTATTTAATTACTTGGTTATTATTGGCACATGATCTAAAATAGTTAGAATAATATTCAAATTCACTCCGAACTCCTAGTACTGAATTTGTATCTTCCATGCCAAATACTTTCATAAATTTCTTTAAAATCTACCCTCCTTTGTCATATTTTCCATTGTGGGCCCCCAAGATGTGTCTCTGTTGCAAATTAAATTCCACTCACCACCTATAAGTAATATTCCTTGCTGAAAGCTGATGATTTTCTTCCAGAATTTTTCTTAAGCCCCATTATAGCTGTTTTTATTGGAATATAAATACATACCAGTGTAATCCTCCTCATTTGCCAGTAGCCCTTTAGTACTACAAATCTACCATTATTGTCTTTTATCCACTTCTATCTCTATTGGAGCACATCTTGCAATTTTTATAAGTACTACTCTCCTTTGCCTCAGGTATTCCACTGAATAACCATCCGGAAAACCTTTCTTTGTCAAATTCACATGTTCACTTCTTTCCAAGTGTGTCTCCTCTAGCTTAGCTATTTGCAATCTACATTTTTAAATATAGCTAGGGTTGCCACCTTTTCAAATGCCCAAAGTGGGACATTTTTGATACAAACGTCAGATTTTGCAGGGGAAAACATACCCATGGTCAGTACAAAGGACAGGAATTCACTTTTTTGCCTAAATAAAAGCTTATTCTTGTAGCATTTTAGTTGATTATTCTATTTCTTATAACATTTAGGTGTTTCAGATACAGAATAACTGTTTTATGCAACTATTACATAAAATATAGGAAATAATTCTGTCTTAAAATCTCAGGACATTTGCCATTTTTTCCATTTTTATGCAGGACACACCTGCCTAAAGGGACTGTCCCTCACAAAGTGGGACAGGTGGTAACCCTAAATATAGCTCACTGCTCTTTCTTATTTGTATTTATCTGTGAGACCATTAACATTTAAAGACATTACAGAAGGCAGCATATTCTTGAAAAATTATTATTCCCACCTTTTATATGCAACTGTTTTTTGTGTTACATGCATGTACCATTTGGCAGGTTAATCTTTTATGCAGTTGTTTCTTGTCCATAGGTAGGTACTAGGCTGTTGGCCCTATGGCCTATATAAGCCTAGCCAAAAAGGTACCCTGGCTTTCGCCACCCAAGAAAATTATTTTCCTGTACCCCTGTCGAGCAGGGACACAGAAGTGATCCCCGGGGTGAATTTCCTATTTCCCATCCAGTCATCAAGATTTTTCTTGAAGAGTGCTAATGAGGAGCTTTGTTTGATATAGATGGGTAGTTTGTTCCAGAGTATGGGAAGTCTGTGGGAAAGGAATCTCTCTGTCTCTCCATCATGTTCTGTTTATTGTGGTGACAAGATTTAGGTCCCTAGAATGTGTAGCTCCGAGGGCTTGGGATTTCTTTAAGTGGAGCATGTCCAACAGCCCTGGGTTTGACATAGCTTTGTATGTTAGGCAGAGATCGCCTCTGAGTAGGCGGTATGCAAGGGAGTATAGCTGGAGTAGTTTGAGGCAGTCTGCGTAGGGCATCTGTTTTATGCCGGTAATCCTCTTTGTGAGGTATTTCTGCGGCCTTTCCAGTTGTTGTAGATGTCTTGTGAGGTACATACCAAAAGGGGTGTTGTACTTTATAATGGGTTTAATGAGTGATGAGTAGAGGGGAACAATTACCTCTTTTTTCCTGGATGAGAAACCTTTTGTGATGAGGTGTGCCATGTAGAAGGATTTCCTGACTACTGTGGCAATGTGATTATCAAAGGAGAGACTACTGTCCACCTGTGTCCCAAGGTCTCTTATCACACTTTCAGTGTTTAGTAGACTACTGCCTATGTGGTAGTTCATGGGTACAGAGTTTTTACCCAAAGGGATGACAGTGCACTTTTTGGCATTGAGCTTGAGGCCATGGCTTTGACACTAGGCATCTGTCTCAGTGAGGTCCTTTTGTAGGATGTCCACATTGTTAGGAGTTTCGATTATGGCTTCTAGTTTGCAGTCATCTGCGAACTTCATTAGCCAAAGAGCTTCTGTGTTAGTCTGTACATCAGAGAAGTAGATACCAAACAGGAGAGGACCCAGGATTGAACCCTGTGGTACTCCACTTGTCACTGGTCTGAAGTCAGATTTGAAGTCTGCTACTTTCACAGTGTGTGTTCTGTCAGTGAGCCAGTAGGCAACTCATCATGTGACCTAGGAATTTATACCTAGTTTAGTGAGTTTATCTATAATTCCAGAGAGGGGGATGGTGTCGAAAGCCTTGGTGAGATCTAGATAGGCTGCGTGAACCACCTTACCCTTATCTGCTGAATTGGTGACTGCTTCAAAGAAGTCTATTAGGTTTAGGAGACATGATCTGCCTTTTACAAACCTGAACTGGGTGGGGTCCAGAGTTTGGAGATTACCAATGTCTTTGTTTATAAGTTCCATGATATACGTTCCATGGCCTTGCAGACCAGGCTCATCAGGCTAATGGGGCGGTAGTTCCTGGAGTCCGTGGTGGAGTGGGATAGCCATCGCTGTGTGCCATTCAGTGGGCACAATGCCTGAGGTGAGGCTATGACTGAACATGGTACTTGGGTCGGGTGCCAGTTAGTTCTGTAGTTCGTGTAGAATGCAGCCTGGGATGTTGTCGGGTCCCATGGATGCTGTGTTCTTGGCATTGGAGAGTGTGGTTTTTACCTGTGCAGCCATGATTACAGGAACTTTGCATTCTTCTGGTATAGAGATGGGCCCTTTAGGGGGTGAGGGGGTAAAATTAGCACTGAACCTATCTGCCAGGATGTTGGCAATATCAGTTGGTTCTGTATATTTAATGCCATTGTGCTGTAACTCAGAGCATATCTGAGTGTTGTCATTGAGATTCTTGATATAGCTGTAGAATGCTTTGTGGTTGTCTTTAGAAATGGTGGTGATTTTGTTTTCATAACCAGCTTTGGAAGATTTTATGAAGGATCTCAGCTTCTTACTGAGGCTGACCAGGGAGTCATGGGATTTTACTCTTTTTTGCAGCAGTTTCTTTCTTCTGTTGTAGAGTTTGTTTATGGCAGGGGACCACCAGATTGGCTTCCTTTTTTTGGAGGATAGCATCTTGGTTCTGTTAGGGATAGCACTATCCATGCACTCGTGTAAGTGCTTATAAAGTGCATTTGTGTAGGATTCAGCAGTCATACCTCTATTGTCCGTCTGCATGGGTGTTGTGAAGTTTGCCACTTCTGTCTTAAGAAGCGTGAAGTTGGCTTTGGAGACATTTTTTCCAGTGGTTTCCCTAATGGGGGGTGGGGGCAGGATGTGGATGTCTAGGGTGATGAGCTTGTGGTCTGATCCTACCAATGAGGAATTGACCTCTGGTGTGGAACACCGGTCGCCCATATTGGTAATGACCATGTCTAGGATATTGCTGCCCCTGGTGGGCGTGTGGATAAGTTGATCCAAGGCATTGTGATTTATGAATTCCAGAAAACGTTGAGCAAAAGAGTTGGTACATGAGTAGTTTTCCCAGTTAATGGTGGGGTAATTGAAATCGCCCATTATTAGGGTGTTAGGTTGTACCGTAATATTTTCCAGTGTATCAAGAAATGAGGAGTGAGAATCCTGGGACATGGTGGGGGATCTGTAGCAAGCTACAATTTGGATTGTGGTCTTGCCCAGAGTTAGTTGCACTTGGATAATCTCGGATACATTATTCTGAGCAACTAGCCTGGAGGTGTGAATATCCTTAATGAATATGGACACGCCTCTGCCTTTAGTATTTCGGTCCAGGTTAGGTGGCCGAAAGGTGTGGTATGAATTATAGCCTGGTAATGTGGGGTGCTCTATGGAACCTTGAACCGGGTCTCTGTCATTGCACAGATGTCGATGTTGTCCATTTTAAGGAGTGCCTCGAGTAAGTGCATTTTGAGGTTTAGACTTCTAGCATTGAGTAGCATTACCCTCAGATTTTGCTTGCTTGTACCTGTTATGTTGGTGAATTTGTCTTTTGAACCTTGCCTAAAAAAGGCACTATAGGGGTGGCAAGAGCCTTAGCCAGTACCCAGAATCCCGAGGGTGACAGGTGCAGGCCATCTCTGGCAAAGCATCGTGGTCTGTCGATCATGTCATCCCAGGCAGATACTGGATCCCCTTAGAATGACACCAGAAGCTTAGCCAGTTGTTGAAGTTAATCATTTTGTCCTTGTACTGTGGTATCATTCTGGGTGATGGCAGCATACTACTCAGGGCTAGAGTCATACCTAACTGGGCTACAAGATCGGAGAGCTCCTCTGTCTCTTTTCATGTAGGCCAGAGAGGTACATCCCAGGTCATTCACACCAACATAGACAATGACAGAGTCCTATTTGTATTTGTTGTGGAGTGACCTGAGTGCATGCGTTATGTGACGGATCCCGGCACCCGACAGGCAGCTGACAGTAACTTTCTCCTTGTTTAGCCTGGTGAGTGGAACATCGGTGTGCCTGACTATAGGGTCACCTATGACTAGAGTGTTGGGTACATTGTTATGCCTTATGGGCTGTGGTTGGGTGGCACACTGAGTTTGTGAGCTGTGTCTCATTTGGGTTGTGTTGGAGTGTGGAGGTTGCTTGCGTTTCTGCTTTGGAGGTCTCTGTAGCTTGGGCAGATTTTTATTGAGAGCCTCCATGAATGTAGGTGTGTGTTTTGTGTTTCTATGTGTGTGTTTTGGTGGTGTAGGTTTTGAGGGCCTATGTGATGAGTGTGGTGTTGTGCAAGTGTTTACCCTCTCCTCTTGACTGTCTAGTCCAGTCTTGGGTGAAGAAAGCTTTGCTTCTAGTTTGGCTATATAAGTACATCTTTCACAGGTTGTAGTGTTGGGTGGTAGGAGGAGAGGGTTGCCTGTGTACATGAGGCAATTGCTGCATTGCCCCAAGATGCCTAGATTCATCAGGTAGACAGGAGAAAACACCAGGAGCTGACCCATAGACATGCCTGGATAGGTGCTTATTTATTAAGTACTAAAAAACACTGTTTTCCTCTAGATAATTGAGGAAAGTTGAGTGCTGTAGTAATTTGTAGCTTAATTAGTGCTTACAATGAGTTCTGAACAAGTGCTGAGCTCAAAGAAACAGATTTGAGTGCTAAAACTAAAAAAAGCTGGCTAATTCTAAGGGAAAATTTGAAGAGCAGACTTTATGGCGCCAGAAATATTTTAATGCTAGCTAAGCAGCGATGCATAAAATGTATTTTTTTTAATATAACGGTAGCAAATGAGCACATGGATTTAAGCAAATTAACCAGTAAAAAGTTAAAAACGGAGCCCCATTCCAGTAGTCTTTGATCAGACAAGTTCTAACTGCACACTCCTGCCACTAGGGTGCAGGGGAACCTTCTCCAGAAAAAGATGGCCTGGATGAGTGCTCAAGTTATACAAACAAAGCTAGATTCAGCAGGTCTGAATCTAGTCTTGTGCTACAGCAAACAAGGCATACCAATTTCAGAAAGAAACAGTTCAAATAAGCAGGCACAATAAACCTTTAACTAGAAACTCCCAGCTCAGAAGGGCAGAATCTACCCTCTCCTCCCACAAGAGTGCAGACCACACCTTCTTAATGTAAAATAACTGGCCTTAAGCCCAAGTGCTTAAACCAGAACTAATACACTTTTAGAATAACAGACACGAAGCCTTCCGTCAGCAACTCCCAACTTAGAAGGATGTAAGCTACCTGTTCTACCACAACAGTGCATAAAACTGGTCTGAAGCCCAAGTGTTTAAACCAAAGGCTTAGAATAACAATTACAATTTAATCAGGCTGCTAACAAGCAATAATAAATGCAGCAGAATAAATGCAATGAAGTACTTTTAAGAACAGGCAGCAAAAGCAAAATAAAGTAGGAAGAAACACAAATACAGTAAAAGCAGATGAAAAAAGTGCAATGTTTTTTATAACAATAGAAAACGAGCAAACTGATTTTAACAAATTAGCCAATTAACCAGTAAAAAAGCTCAAAACTGAGCCCTGTTTCAGCAGTCTTCAATCAGACAAGTTCTAACTGCACACTCCTGCCACTAGGGTGCAGGGCAATCTTCTCCATAAAAGATGGCCTGGATTAGTGCTCAAGTTTTACAAACAAAGCTAGATTCAGCAGGCCTGAATATAGTCTATGCTACAGCAAATAAGGCGCACAAATTTCAGAAAGAAACAGTTCAAATAAGCAGGCACAATAAGCCTTTAACCAGAAATTCCCAGCTCAGAAGGGCAAAATCTAGCCTCTCCTCCCACAAGAGTGCAGACCACAAACGTTCTTCATGTAAAATAACTGACATGAAGCCCAAGTGCTTAAACCAGAACTAATACTCTTTTAGAATAACAGACACTGAACCTTCATTCAGCAATTCCCAGCTTAGAAGGATTTAAGCTACCTGTCCTACCACAACATTGCAGACCACAAACCTTCTTAATTTAAAACAAATGGTCTGAAGCCCAAGTGCTTAAACCAACAGGCTTAGAATAACAGTTACAATTTAATCAGGCTACTACCAAGCAGTAATAAATGCAGCAGAATAAATACAATTGAGTGCTTTT
This sequence comes from Protopterus annectens, assembly GCF_019279795.1. Taxonomy (NCBI): domain Eukaryota; kingdom Metazoa; phylum Chordata; order Ceratodontiformes; family Protopteridae; genus Protopterus; species Protopterus annectens. The sequence continues at coordinate 1,176,643,873 of NC_056745.1, forward strand.
AAGAAGAGGCAAAAGCAAAATAAGGTAATAAAGTAGGAAGAAGCACATATGCAGTAAAAGCAGATGAATAAAGTGCATTTTTTTTATTAAAGTGCAAGGATAGAGGAAGTGGGTTGGCCTTCTCAAATGTTCTCTCTGTATTAAGTAGAGTGAACACTAGACTAGGAGGGGTGTCCCAGATCAAATTTACAGTAGGGGCGGGCAACTGCAAACAACCCCACAAGAATAGGGTGGGAGGAAGGGGGAAAAACAGTTTCAGAACAGATGAGAACAGAAAGCAATGCCAGGAAATATATATAAAATAATTCAGTCAGGCAAAAAAATATTTCAGTCAGGCAAAATTAAGTTGAACAATTAAATAGACAGAAAAATAAAATACAGTACTATCTTTAAAACTGCAAGTTTGTACTTAACTTCATCTTCTAATACAGTTGATTGTAGCCAGCCAAACCACTCAGATATTGAGCAGAAAATAAATTCCCAGCTATGTGGCTAACACTTAAAACAGAGAGAAACCCTCTAGGCTAAGATTTAAATATCGAATAACAAAGAGATGAGAACAGCAATAACCCCTCTAACTGGAGAGCAACAATCAGACCACAATATTCGGGTCTATATTAGAGCACTGATCATTTGAAATTTTGGGTGTTCTAATATTGACCCGTTTTCAGCGAACGCTGAAAATATCGAAGTAACAGGAAACCGAATTCTTTCCTAGGGAAAGAATTTGGTTGTCCGTTTCTGTTGCTTTGGTATTTTCAGCACTCTGGTGGAATGTTACGGGTCAGGTTCAGGTAAGTGTGCATTTGTGTGGAAGTGTGGGTTAGGGTAGGTTAGGTGAGTTAGGGTTAGGGCGCGGGTCAGGTAAGTGTGCGATTGTGTGGACGTGTGGGTTAGGGCGGGTTAAGCGAGTTAAGGTTAGGGCACGGGTGAGGTGACTGTGCAATAGTGACGGACCTTAGGGTTTGGGTTAAGGTAAGTGGATAGTTACTGGTGTTTGTATAGTTTAGTGTAGGGTTAGGTGTTAGAGTTTAGGTGTATGTGTGTGGATTGCTGTTTGTTTGGTGTGCTTGTGTTGTGTGTATGTGTTTTGGAACAGCAAATTATTTCCCTAGGAAAAAATTTGCTGTTCCGAATGTTTGATGTTTTTTTTTTCGATTACTAGGGTTCTATATTAGAACACTCGACATTTTGAATGTTCGGTGTTCTAATATAGACCCCAATATTCAATGAAACAATTAAATACACAAAAAAAAAACAGTTTCAGGACAGATGACAACAGAAAGCAATGTCAGAAAATATATAAAATAATTTAGTCAGGCAAAATTAAGTTAAATAATTAGAAAAATAAAATACAGTACTATTCTTTAAAACTGCAAGTTTGTACTTAACTTCAGCATCTAATACAGTTGATTGTAGCCAAACCACTCAGATATTGAGCAGAAAATAAATTCCCAGCTATGTGGCTAACACTTAAAGCAGAGAGAAACCCTCTATTCATCTCAAGTTTGAGCCTATGTGACATCTTACGGGACCTTTTGTTATATTAAAAGCACTCAAAACTACAAACACACCCAAATACCCCATAAAACATATTAACTTAATAATAACACACAAAATTATGTAGATCTTCAAATATTGAAGTTTTACCCTCCTAATAGGAGCAAGTGTTCCAAACTGACAGCCTCACACACAGAATGAGATAACCTAAAAGAAAGGTTATCCACACTAAGATACATAGTATAGCCTGTGGTTCTATTTAGTGCTGTCTCGCTTTGTCTTATAGCATTCTCAGCTGGGAAAACACTTGAATGCTTTCAGAAAACATTTTCTCCAAGCCTTTTCTCTTTATCATACTGTCTGCTGGAGACATGAGAACCAGACACAAAGCTGTTTACTAGAAAAACGCCTTATACTATTCTGTATTTTTTTCATTTACATGCTTTCCTCTTAAGACTTGTTACTATATTAAGTTAATGGCCTTAACCCAGTCATTCCTCTATGCATGAATGAGAAAAAAAATATTTTTTCTTCTGTCATGTTCTTTTAACTAGATTTTTTTATATTGTCGTGCCTACATTTCTTAAAACTGAACAAGGAGAAAGGGAGAAGGGAGAAAGAAAAAAAAACAGGAGCACCTATTTACATTAGTATCCCCCATTACATTTAAAATAACAGAAAAAATTACTTTATAACATGCAAAGAAAATCCTGCACTATTTAAATAGTACTGTTAAGAAAAAATGTGTTTTACTTACAGTTGACTTTCTCCCTCCTCTTCCCCTCTCCTGAGTATTTTTCTGAACGTTAATAATATGAAGTAGGGCATATGCTTTAGAATCCCCTACAAGTTTAACAAAGCCTAAAAAAGTCCAATATTTCCAGATTTTCTTATTCTGTCATATTTCATAAATACAGTTATTGCTTTGTAATCCCACATCTGTCAGTTTTCAAGTTACTGATTTTGTTCTCCAAACATTAATGACACGAAGTTGGGCATATGCTTTTAGAGTCACCTGCAAGTTTAACAAAGTCCAAGAAAGTCCAATATTTCTAGACATTCTTGTTCTATTCCTGTTCATTTCCATCTACCAAAAATGTCTCTGCTTCATTTCTAGTGTACTCTTGATTCATTTAGTCAACTCTTGTGCTTTTTTTCCTTCTCTCAAGCAATTTTCATTGAAAAACTGGAAAAGGTTTCACTGGTACAGTCTCTGATTTTTTTTTCAGAAGAGCAGTAAGCAGAATCTCCTGTTTCAGAACTTACTTTTTGTTGGATAAGCTTTTGTATTTCTTCCTTAGAGTGTACTTTGTCAAAAACTGATGCTGTTAAACCAGGGAGAAATATTTTGAAGATAGCTTGGTATAGTAGTTTGAATCTCACGCCTGCTTCTTGACATTCCTTGAATAATGGAATAAATTTACCCCTCTTCTGCCTGGTGTACAATGAGTAGTCATTCTCCACAAGCACTCTGCTGTCTCCCACTTGTAGTACATTGTCCTTCTGACACAGTTTTGTCATAATCAACTCTTTCTTCTTGCAAGATTGCATCTTTACTATTACAGGTCTAGGTTGTTTTCTCATAGCCAGGTTTGGAGCATACATACAATCCTGTTGTAGAATACCAGTCCAGTTGCTTATTTCTGCTTTCATAAAATTAGCTTCTCGGGTACAGCAGAAAATCTTGGGTTTCCCCTACATGCTCTGTACTCTAATTTTATTATATTTTGAAACCTCTCTTCTTGTGCATTCTTATATTCAGCCATCCTTTTCTTCATTTCGACCCCCTGAGTTTTGCAGTTTTATCACCTTATTTGAATTAAAGCTTCTTCCATTTTTTCCAGCCTTTTATTGTTTGAGTTGATGTATTGCATCAGTGTTTCTTTTATTTTAGTAAAGTCTGTGTGCAGTTGTCTTATACTTCCTCTAGGTTACTGGGTCATGTTTGGGGCTTGCTCTGCTTTTTGAACAGCTACAGTACTTTTCCCTGTAAGTGTTTTTTGTTGCCTTTTGTAGCTGATTTTCCTTCAGGTGCTATATTCCTTTTTGCCCTGGCATCCAGGCAGTGTACTTACTGGCCAGCTACTGAAGTTTACCCAGAAATCTAGGTCCACTGGCTTTCTCTGCTAAGTTTCTGTTTTCACACTGGGAGAGCTAGAATTAAGCTGTTACTCAATGTGCAGCCATCTTGGAAGGCGGGGAGAAGCAACTCTTGTCAGTCCTGGGAGAGGGAGCAGGGAAGGTTTCCTTATTGTCAGAATGCTGTGCCCATCCCTGGGGGAAGCAATGGCTGCCATTAATAACACACCTGGCACCATGTTTCCTGTAAATAGAGAAGACCAGACATGCATCTACTACTCCTTATTTTTTAGGTAGGAGTACTTTACTGGGTCTGGCTCAGGGTTTAATACAGGCTATTGATCCTTCTTATAACGTAGTTTCTGGTGAAGGAAAGAGATTCCTCTTTTCCTGAAGAGATTCAAGATTATGAATCTGAACAGGAAGATGCAGGGATGGATTCAGGATTTTTGAACTCAGATTTCTTATTCAGACTCTGAGTTGAGCTCATTTTCTGATTCTTCATTTGAGGGGGAGGGGGGTATTTTTCTCTGAGGCTATTGCTGGAATGTTCCATTGTTTTCAGTGGGAGAACACTGAAGTTTCTCAGTCACTCAGAAAATACTATGGGATTTTACAGAAGGATTTCCCAGAACCTGCACATATTATTATTCTTCTGTATGTTTTTGATGATGTATGTCTTGCTGCCTGCAGGTTTCCTGATAGTCAGCCAGCTGTCCCTAAAAAGGCAGATATGACGCATAAAGTTTCTGTATTTTTATTTTTTTTACACTATTTCCAAACTTGACCTAGCAGCTATAGCCTTAGTTGACTCCACTGCTGCTATGCCCTTGGTTAATTCCAATACCACTATTTCTAATAATGGAAAAGTTGAGTATGGAAAAAAATGTATACTTCTGCAACTTTGATTTTTACAATTTTAAATTGCCAGATTCATATGTTAAAGTTTGTTCTAACAAATTATGAAGGTATAAGGAATGTTTTATGTACCATTTCTTCTTGTGAAGAAAAATCTACTTTAAATAACTTAGTTTCTTCCAGTGCAGACAGGTCCCTACTGATTGATTGTTTGCCGTGTGTGTTTATAGCTCTGACCACTGGTACTGTTTTAAGGAGGTTTGCTTGGCTGCATTCGTAAAACCTCCCAGATGATGTAAAAAATGAGATTTTAAATTCACAGTTAGAGATTCGATGTTTGGTGCCTCTGCTGCAGAGGTGATCAAAAAGTGCTATGAAAGGGTCAATCTAATCCACAGAATCTCTAACATTTTTCAGCCTTCCTTTTCCAAATGGTCCAAGGGTTTTCCTTCTCCTCAGTCAGTTTTAGCAATAAACAAAATAAACCGTCTCAAAAGAATTCACTTAAAAGATGTTTAAGAAGTGGCAAGGTGGTCTCAAAACACCTCTCAAACTTTCCAAAACCAGGACAGTCCAACAAGCCTGAATGACTTTTCAAAAGATATTATGACCCCCTCTCTCCCTGGCCCCTTTTCTCTTCCAGAAAGTCTGAATCTCCATTTTTCTCTTTGGCAACAGGTGGCTCTGAAAATCATTCATTAGGGTTACAGATGGCAGTGGGAGGAAATTCCTCTTTTCCTGGGGGTTATTCCTCACCCTCCAGATCATACTCTTTGTTTCCACCTGTTTTTCATCATATGCTTTCCCAATGAGTGATCAAACCAATTCCTTCTTCCCAGGTGGGGATGGGGTTCTGTTCAAGGATGCTCCTAGTGCCAAAGAAAGAAAATGCTTGGAGACTTTTTCTTGACTCCTTCATACAGGGTTGTGTTCCTAGGATGTCAACTAGACATATCAGTTCAGAGTCCTCCTTCCATGGGAAAAAAATATATCTTTTGTTTAGATTTATTTCTAAGGTTTTCCACTCAGACTTCAGTCGCTGTGAGGGGACTACCTCAGGATTTTAGATCTCATGCCATTTGTGATTCTCATGATACCCCTGGTAAGGAATTTCTCTTCAAGTCATTACACTGCATAACCTTGACTTCTCTTAAATCAACAGTATTTATTATTTAATTATTTATTGATTAACTGACTGATTACTGAGAAAGTCTAACTGGGTAGGTGCCCATTTTCTGTGGAGCCTGGGAAGAAAAGCTGTAAAGTATTACAAAACATTTTAAGTACAATAATTATACAATATTTATACAAAAACATCTACAGTTTAGATAATTATACCAAATTAGACATAATGTGGCAGCACTGGTTAAAAATAGATATATTTTCTTCCACAGAAAAAATAGATCTTTATTTAGATCTGTTTCCAAGGTTTTCCATCCAGACTTAAGTCATGTGGTCTGTGGGTCTCAAGGCATTTGTGATTTCATGATACCCCTGGCACAACCACATGAGAAAGATACAGTGGTATCTGAAATCTCTTTGGTCCCATTATCAACACCCTTTATTTTTCACATCCCAATAATGGGGTTTGTCAGAAGAGAAATATTTTGGTGGAGACAACAGATATCCTTAAATCTAGGTCTCCCCTTCTCCTTCCCTGCTCCAAAGTATTCATTTTAACATAGGTTTTCTGGACTTTGCTTGGGGAGCAGTTTCAGGAGGGATACAAGTGCAGGGGGTGTTTTCTCCACTCCCTTGGTACATATTTTTATTATGACCCTCACTTGGATCCTTGATTTTCCTCTATTATCTTTTTGAGGCTAATTATTTATGTATTGTTATACATATACTTGTGCATATTATCAACCCCAGGCTTTGTTTAGTCTCTTTCTCATTACTTTATTGTATATAATTATCACCCTTGCTCAGTTCTCTGCATTTTTTATTGAAATCATTATATGTGTATTTTCATATAAACATTACTATATATTATTATTGTGAAATGCTTATCACTAGCTCTTATTTCAGTTTTATACAATTCTATTTAATTTTGTCACTTTAATGTATATGTAATTAGGACTCAATAGCGGGAACATACCATGTTTCCCATTGGTTGGGGATGTATATAAATATTCATGTGCTTTTTGTTTTGTAACATTGACTTTCTTTCACTGATGAAGGCATCTTAGCCGAAACCGGTTTGGATATTAAAGCTATGTATTTCTACTAGCTTGTTTGTGTTTTTGGTTTTTGAGTGTTCTGGATTCATACACATGCTGGCCAACAGTTGTTTATTTGGTATTTTTGGGCCGTGCATATCCTACGTGCACAGCATAGTGTTCAGTTGCAGTTTGTCGGCTTTGCTGTAGGGACGTGTTTCCGGAGCCATCATCATTTGTTTAGGGGAATCCTCCCCGGGTATAACCTTCACCAGCCTTTTGGAATTTTTGGTTAAACTCTCGTGAAACTGGATTATGATATTGGGCTAGCGAATACTTTTCGTTGGGAGGAACACTATTTGTTGTCAGAGGTTGCAGGGGAAGCGTGGTGTTCCATTTGGCTTTGGCCTATTGTCCAGTTTCCATTTCTTCAAGAAACTATCGGGTTGCTTATCGTTGCTTATCGTGATTGTGTATGACTTCTCGACATCCATTGGTTTGGATATATAGGGGCATTGGTCAAGCGGCATTTTACAACTAGCATTACAAGACTGGAGGCCAGATTAATAACATATTAGATCTTTGGATCCGGACATTGTCGCCCATCTTCCCAACCTACTGAGGAATGTTTGAGCACTATTAGTGGCAACTAAAGAGTGGGAACTTTATGCACTAATATATTTTTGGCCAAATAAGGTACTGTACTATTTTGTTTAACACCAGGGACGCAGTGTTATAAATATGGACTACAGATGGGTCTCGCACATTCTGTGCGAACATCCCATTTCATAAACACGGTTTATGGTTTGTTTATATTTTGCTACTAACTGTATGATTTTATGTGGACAAATCTATGATTTATTAACATAGGCAGTTTCTTTCTCTGCATCACAATTCTTTAATAATATGAATACTTTTTATATCATTAGATTTATACTGGGTTCTGCATTTATATATCAAGCGAACAGAGACTAGGGTACTAGGCCATTTTAATAGTGGTCTTTTGATTGCCATTAGACTAAATTTGATATATGTGAACATCCTTTGGATTTGACTGCAACTTTTACATGTTGTCCAAACTGGGGGTTCTCAGCAACTATATTTTGAAATCAATATATGCTGGTATGATCCAGCGACATTTCATAACTTGTATTTGAGGGACAGATGTATATATACCATTTCTGTTTACAGTAACTTTACTTTCAAAATACAGGGTTGATAAATCTTTGTATAGTGTATTTTTATGTATATTAGGCCTATTCTGGGATCAGCTATACATATGGTCTCTGGCCATCATTGAAGGCTGAACGTATTGGGATTCTTATGTATATTCTGTATTGTTAGGTCATTTATGGTTGGGTATTGTTACTCCATACTGATTATTGCTTGACCATTGGATTATTGTATCCATGCTGTTTTTACACTAGAAGGAATAATATTTGATATTCAGGGTCTAATCTGAAATATACTCTGAGTCAGTTTTTAGTTATTATTTGTTTGAACACAAGATATATGCCTGACATAATTCTACGTTTCTATTCCTGGTATTGGTATATGGATACATTTGTTGCTTAGCCCTGGATTGTTCCTCAAACCACATTGGGATATTGAGTGTTTAGAACTATGTGTATATGGTTTTGCTTCGCCATATTATCATATTTATGATTTTTTCTTCAAAAGCTACAGCCCTGTTATTATGAAAACCATTTTTCCATCACTCTGATGGTTATTGATGAAAGTTAACACGGCTTTAGTATTGGACTTTTCTCAATTGTTATTATTGGACTTACTACGGATAGGGACTTCGTCTCCAGTTTACAAATTTGGTTGAATGGGATTTACATGTGGTGCCCTGACTGACATCCATATCACTACTGTTGTATGTACTTTGGATACTTATTGGGATTTCCATAAAGGTTGTTGTTTTGGTTTGTCAGCTCTGTAGATTTCTCATAAATCTATCCACCCTATTTAAACAACATGGATTTGGAAAATATCCTACTAGGATTATGTGTCGATAGGGAGGATATTGGTGTGTTCGGAATCAATATCTTACCAGGAAGTAATCAAAATGAGTCCGGACAAAATTCACCCCATGAATGTGATTTGGCATTTCATGCCCTTAGCAAGGGACTCAAAAATTTAAGATCCAACATCTGGCACTTAAGACTGTTTCCTGCATATCTGAGCAAGAATATTTCTCCTAGGGGTCTTAGGATCCGTCTACAACCTCTGGTTGGTAGATCTGAAGAGAGACTAACCAAGGAATGGAATGAAGCTTTGCAACAAGCATCCATGTTGTTTGTTAATATATTGGCACAATATTATGGAAGAATGGTGGATATCAACCTCAATGAGGTTTGATATATACTACTCAGAAACAGCTCCTCATGGTCCTGCAGAGTGGTCCTAGCAGCAGAGAACTGAGAAAAGCGACTACTTTCCTGATTTAAGTATTTTTTGCTGTTTTTTACCTAAAATGCCTTCTCTTGCTTACTTTGAGCAAGTTTAAACTGTTTTTTTAGCTGTTTGTTGCATTATATATTATCTGCACTTAAAGTTACATTTGGTCGAAAATTGGTCGAAAGTTTGTTTGTTTGTTAAATTTAACTGTTGAGGCTGCCCACTAAAGTGTGCTAGCCTGTGTAACTGATTTATTACTGTTTCCTGCATTTCTGTGTGCTTTCTATCTCAAAAACAACAAAAAATATATATATATCCTTGTTTTCCCGCCTCTCCTCGACTAGTTTAGAAAAGTATACAGGCTTTGCTGTATTCTGGGCTGTGGTGTAGTTCCTGTGTTGTCCATTGCCTTACTTGGATAGAAGGAAGTTTCTTTGCTCACCAATGGGAGTGGGGAGCCTTGAGCAGCCTATCTGTCCCTGAAGGAGTGACCTCAGCACAAGAGCTTGTAGTAATTGATTGTTTTGGACCATTTCTAGCTCTTTTGAAGTTCTCTGTTTAAAATCTGCCTCTGAGTGTTTTTTTCTGGCTATACTACTCAGAAACAGCTCCTCGTGGTCCTGCAGAGTGGTCCTAGCAGCAGAGAACTGAGAAAAGTGACTACTTTCCTGATTTAAGTATTTCTTGCTGTATTTTACCTAAAATACCTTCTCTTGCTTACTTTGAACAAGCTTAAGCTGTTTTTTTAGCTGTTTGTTGTATTATATATTATCTGCACTTAAAGTTACATTTGGTCAAAAATTGGTTGAAAGTTTGTTTGTTTGTTAAATTTAACTGTTGAGGCTGCCCACTAAAGTGTGCTAGCCTGTGTAACTGATTTATTACTGTTTCCTGCATTTCTGTGTGCTTTCTATCTCAAAAACAAAAAAAAACAAAAAAATATCCTTGTTTTCCTGCCTCTCCTCGACTAGTTTAGACCAGTATACAGGCTTTGCTGTATTCTGGGCTGTGGTGTAGTTCCTGTGTTGTCCATTGCTTTACTTGGATAGAAGGAAGTTTCTTTGCTCACCAGTGGGAGTGGGGAGCCTTGAGCAGCCTATCTGTCCCGGAAGGAGTGACCTCAGCACAATAGCTTGTAGTAATTGGTTGTTTTGGACCATTTCTAGCTCTTTTGAAGTTCCCTGTTTGAAATCCGCATTTGCGCAATTGTGCGCATAGTGCAGCGCCAGTTAAACAAGGTTAAACTTTTTCTGGCTCTGCCAAGTCTGCTCTTCATATTTTCCCTTAAGAAAGCTCTACTCTTATAATAATCAGTCTACTCGCTTTATTATAAGCCTAGCACTTGTTCTCAAAACCTCTCTTCTAAGTAAGCACTCTCAAACTAAAGTAAGCACTACATCCACCTACCACCCCTGTGAGTACCCACTTCCCTTAAAGGCACAGCACTCCCTTATAATATTCTAGCATGTCGAGTGGTAGATTACTAGCATCCTCTCCGGTTCAGCTGGTTAATCTGGGAATCTTGAGACAATGCTACAATTGTCTCATGTACACAGTCAACCCTCTCCTCCTCCCAACAAACACAAATACATGTGAGAGATGCAACTATATAGCCAAACTGGAGGCTGAACTCTCTCAACTCAGGACTGGCAAGACCAGACAGGAGGAGAAGGTAACCATACACACAGCAAACCCAGTCCCACATAGACCTACCACAACTGCAAACCAAACACATAATAACACAAAGACATATTCGGAGGCTCTAACAAAAAACTTACCCCAAAACAACAGTGGCTCCCAAAGCAGACACCCAAAAATCCACCACCTCAAAACATAACACATGCAACACATACTTCAACAAATCAGTGTGTCAAACAATCACAGCCCTTAAGGCCAAACACCATGCCTGATACACTAGTAATAGGTGACTCTATAGTCAGACACACTGACGTTCCGCTTTCCAGGCTGAACAAGGAGAGGGTAATGGTGAGCTGCCTATCGGGAGCTAGGATCCGCCACATAACACACGCACTCAGGTCACTCCAAAGCAAGTACAAATATGACTCCGTCATTGTCCATGCTGGCGTGAATGACCTGAGACGTACCTCCCTGGACTACATGAAAAGAGACATAGAGGAGCTCTCTGATTATGTAGCCCAGGCTGGTATGACCCTGACCCTGAGCAGCATCTTGCCCTCACCAAGAATGATGCCACAATACAAAGACAAGATGATCAGCTTTAATAATTGGCTCAATTACTGGTGTCATTCTAGGGGGATCCAATGTCTGTCCGCTTGGGATGACATGCTGGGCAAGCCACGCTGCTTCGCAAGGGACGGCTTGCACCTGTCACCACTGGGCTTCCGGATATTGGCTAAGGCTCTTGCCACCCCCATAGTGCCTTTTTTAGGCAAGGCTCAAAAGACAAACCCACCTCCTTAGAAAACAAAAATGGAAAAAAATTAAGGGTAATGCTGCTCAATGCCAGAAGTCTAAATCTCAAGATGCAGGCTCTCGAAGCACTCCTCAGTATGGAGAACATCGATGTCTGTGCAGTAACTGAAACCTAGTTCAAGGATCCTGAGAGCACCCCAGCGCTACCAGGCTATACCTCGTATCATGCTTATCGGCCCCAAAACTTGGGCCAAACCAAAAAGGGAGGGGGAGTGTCCATATTCATCAAGGACACCCACACCTCCAGGTTAGTGGCAACACATGAAGCATCAGAGACCATCCAGGTGCAACTAACCATAGGCAAAACTGCTATACAACTGGTGGCATGTTACAGACCACCCTCCCAATCTCAGGAACCCCATTCAGCCTTCCTGAAGACATTGGAGGATATGAATGTCTCACCAAACACCATCATATTGGGAGACTTCAACTACCCTAACATAGACTGGGTGCATTATTCTAGCCCTAACACCCTAGCCCAAAGGTTCCTGGAATTCATAAATTCAAATGCAATGGAACAGCTAGTCACCTCTCCCACAAGGGGAGATAATATACTAGACCTGATCATCACAAACATGGGGAGAAAGTACTCCACACCAGAAGTATACCCTTCACTAGTGAGATCTGACCACAAACTAATCACCCTGGATATACATATCCCACCTCCACCCCCAACACAAAAGACTACAGTGAAAAACTTCTCAAAAGCCAACTTTACACTTCTTAAGACTGAGATGGTATCCTTTAAGACCACTGGGCCAGTGGAAACCACATCCCACAATGCTGAATCCTTCACAAATGCTTTCTACGGACATCTCCAAGAATGCATGGATCATGCAATCCCAAATAAAACCAAGACCCTCTCCACCAAGGGCAGGCGTCCTGTCTGGTGGACCCCAGCCATAAACAAATTGTATAAGAAGGAAGCTACTGCACGACAGAGCAAAATCCCATAAAGAGAAGGCATCTCTGATCAGCACTAGTAGAAAGCTACGTTCTCTCATAAAAACATCAAAGGCCAACCTTGAGAGAAAAATCGCTATGGACACTAAAGATAACCACAAGGCCTTCTTCTTCTATGTTAGAAACCTGGGCGGAAACCCTCAGATATGCTCAGAGTTAGTTCACAATGACAAAAAAATGCACTGAACCCACAGATATTGCCAACATTCTGGCAGACAGGTTCAGTGCAAATTTCTCCCCTCCCTCATCCCCAAAAGAAGAAATACTTATCCCAGCTGAATGTAACCTCCCTGTCATCTCAGATGTCCAGGTGAGAACCGCCCACAGCAAAGCTAAAAACACAGCATCAATGGGACCTGACGGTATCCCGGGTTGCGTGCTACGTGAACTCCAAGAGGAGCTAAACCCGCACATAAAAATGCTATTTAACCTTAGCCTTACTACAGGATATGTACCTGAACACTGGCATACAGCAACAGTGGTCCCACTCCACAAAGGAAGCACCTCTGCAGACCCTGGAAACTACTGCCCCATAAGCTTAACCAGCCTGGACTGCAAAGCTATGGAAAGAATCATTATGGAACTCATAAACAGAGACATTGGGGACCTACAGACACTTGATTCCACCCAGTTCATCTTTGTAAAGGGCAGATCCTGCCTTTTGAACCTGGTTAACTTTTTCAAAACAGTCACTAGAGCCATTGACGAGGGCAAAGCAGTCCATACAGCCTACCTGGACTTGGCTAAAGCCTTCGACACAATACCCCACTCAGGCATCATAGACAAGCTCAACAGCTTAAATGTAAATCCATATGTCACAAGATGGGTTGCAAACTGGCTAAAGGATAGAACCCATAAAGTCAAAATCGCTGGAGCCATGTCAGACTCAAAGCCAGTCACAAGTGGTGTCCCACAGGGCTCTGTCCTGGGACCCCTCTTGTTCGGCATTTATTTCTCAGATGTGAAAGCAAACATGGGAGGGTTGTGGCTGACAAAGTTCACAGATGACTGCAAACTTGGTGCCATAGTCGATACACCAGCTGACACATACATCCTACAGAAAGGCCTCACTGAAACGGACAACTGGTGCCGGAGTCATGGCCTTAAACTAAATGCCAAAAAATGTATAGTCATCCCCTTTGGGAAAAACAAAGTACCCACAAATTATCACATAGACAGTAACCCACTGAGTATGGAAAAAGTAATCAGAGACCTGGAGACCCAAGTCGATAGTGACCTCTCATTTGACACCCACGTTGCCAAAGTGGTTAGAAAAACTTTCTACCTTGCCCACCTTATCATGAAGGGATTCACATCCAGATCAAAGGAGGTAATTGTACCCCTATACTCCTCCCTTATCAGGCCCATGATTGAGTACAATGCCCCATTTGGTATGTACCTCACCCGGCACTTGCAACAGCTGGAGAGACCCCAAAAGTACCTCACCAAGAGGATCAAGGGTCTCCAGCATATGTCATATGCTGCCAGACTAAAGAAACTCCAGCTCTATTCAGTAGCATACCGCCTACTCAGAGGTGACCTGTGCCTGACATACAAGGCCATGTCCAATCAGGAATTGATGGACATGCTCCACCTCAAAAAATCCAAATCCATCAGAACCACGAGAGCTAAAGATTTAAACCTCAGCACAAATATGAATAGGACATGCTGGAGGGACAGATTCATAACTCAGAGGCTTCCCATACTCTGGAACAGAATCCCAGTTCATGTTAGACAGAGCCCCTCACTGAGTCTCTTCAAGAGAAATCTTGACGATTGGATGGGAGATCATAGGTTTACCCTGGGGGTCATCTCTGTGTCACTACTAGACAGAGGCACAGTAAACTAATTCTATTATGTAAGGGGGTCTTCACTGTGTCACTACTAGACAGAGGCACAGTATTCTAAATCTATTCTGTACACTTTTGTATCATTACATGGGGTGGCGAAAGCCACATCACTATGGCTAGGCTTATAAATGCCCCAGGGCAGATAGCCTAGTACTAAACTATGAAACTATGAACATTATGTTAGGAATGTAAAAAATTTGCGTCCCTGCCTACATTTATTGAATCTACCAAGAAATTGTCAAAGGAGCTGGCAAACCATGACAAATTAACTAGAGAAAGGAAAATCAAAAAATTTAATAGGGACATCTTGGACTATCAGAGAGGACGCCCTTTTGAGTCTCATAGAACAGTTAGATTTATGGATGCCAGTCAGGGGTCCACAACTACTAGAACTAGGAAAAGACCTAGATCAATCTTAAAAACTCGGGAAAAATCCAATACAAGTACATCAGGGGAGGATTCCTCATATACAGACAATGATAGTGTTGGATACAAAGAATCACCAAACCGCAAAAGCTCTAATACGACAGTCCCTTTAGAAATGGCACAAGGCATCGAGGTGGACGCAAACATAAGCACAGGAACAAAATCCAACTCCATAGAGGGGTTGATTCAGAACCTCCTAACATAACTGATTGTGTTTATCAGAATGTTTTAAATTTGTCTGATTTAACATTGTCTCATGAACAAGAAGAACTTTTGAATAAAGGTCTTGGTTTTGTACCGGGGTTTTTTTCTGATGAATACAATGTTGTTACAGATGTTATCAGTTTCTGTCGCAATATGAATCTAAAATTGTTTTTTTTCTGACATGGAGTCTCAAAGATCTGATGAATTCAGATTTCTCAAATCTGAATTTCAGCCACCAATGAACAAACATGCATCTATTTTTTTGCAATCAGTACTCAGGGATCTACATTTCCAACACAAAGAATTTAGTGTACTTGGACATAACTTATCACCCCCCAAAATTACAGCCTTACAACAGCTACAGAATAATCATAATATTGCGATTCTACCAGCAGACGAGGGTGGAGCAGTAGTAGTGATGAACATGAGCTATTATCTCAATGAGGGTAGGTCACAACTATCTGACACAAGTTGTTACATGAGTATGGCTATTGATCCAACCCCAGTATTCAAGATGGAAATAGACTCCTTCTTGAATCTAGCACAAGAAGAAGGCATTATCAGCAAGAGCAATGTCCAACATCTCATGGTTAAAGATCCACAGAAACAAGTCTTATATCTTCTTCACAAAATTCACAAATCAATTTCAAAACCACTGGGCAGACCCATTGTCTCGGGCATTGGATCTTTGACTGAACCACTATTCATGTTCCTTACTCAATACTTAAAACCTCTATTGACTTTTGTCAGGGCAAGATTGCAGGACACCACACAATTTTTACAAATCATTCAGGGTACACAGTTGGAGCCTAGTTGGCTTATGTGCTCATTAGATGTCAAAGCTTTGTACACTAGCATTCCACATTGGGCGGGTCTACAAGCTCTACAGTACTGGTTAGACCTGTCTGCCTTATATTCCCCTGGGTTTAATACCTTGCTTATTTGCATGGCTGAACATGTATTGAACAAAAATTTTTTTACTTTCAAGGGGAATGCTCTTGGCAGCTCCAGGGCACGGCCATGGGAGCCTCTTTTGCTCCAATTTATGCGGATCTATTCATGGCTTTTTTCAAAGAATGTATGATATATGATCCACTTCACAACATCTATCTTGTGGAAATTGATATATGGCGCAGATATTTAGATGATTGCTGGATGGTGTGGCGTGCAGATGCTGCATACTTACAGGAATTTGTTGAATACCTGAATGGAAATATTTGGGGAATTGAGTTTACGGTTACATACAATCTACAAACCATCAATTTTTTGGATGTTACAGTCTCCAGAAATATGGATCACACCTTAAATACCAAGACATACCGTAAATATCCCCAATATAACACATTACTTCATGCTTCAAGCATGCACCCATGCCACACCATCCGCAACATACCTAAATCACAATTTATGTGTATCAAACGCATAAGCTCAACACAACAAGACTATGAACGAGCCAGTTTAGATCTGTACCATAGATTTGTAGACAGAGGTTACAAACAGCAGGATATTGCTAGGGCATGGGAATGGTCCACCAAGGTTGACAGGCATACATTATTACAATATAAAACACGTGACATCAATCCTTCTACAGCAACTATTAGGTTTGTTACCACCTATGGCAGAAATCATAATGCCATCAGAGGCATCATCAACACACATTGGAACATTCTTTTGGCTAATGACCAGCTCAGACCACTTTTGGGACCACAATGTTATTTTACGTACAGAAGAGGTAAAACACTAGGTTCTTTGTTCTCTCACTTCAAACACAAGGAAAGTGGGGGAGCCATACATAAACAAATGACCATGTCTGGGGATGAATTGTTGGGCACCTTTCCTTGTGGTCATTGTGGATCTTGCAAACAGGTCAGCAAATTCAAACAATTTACTAGCCAGAATACCAGTAAAGTGTATGAATGTAAAATGTTCGGCAACTGCAGCAGCAGCTGGGTGGTCTATTTGGCTACCTGCCAATGTTCGGCTTTCTATGTGGGCAAACCTCCAGGTCACTCAGAACCCGCATGAATGAACATAGAAGTGACATTAAAAATAAAAAAGAAACCAACGCCCTATATAGACACACATTAAAGCATCAAAATGCTCAATTTACATTTATGATCATAGATAAAATCATTGGTGACAGAAGCAACTTACAAGGATGGCATAGTATTCTCAATCATAAGGAAAAATATTGGATCATTACCCTGGGGGCGCTTTTTCCACCAGGTCTGAATGACCATTTGTAAAAAATTTTTATGAGGATTCAATGCCGTACCTCACTTATACCTTATATAAGGTAACATTATTATAGTATGCTTTGTTATACCCATGGAATATATTATATTTTAGTCGTATAACATTTTGTATTTTTACACCATCATACCATTTAATAGTTTGATCTATAACTATCACCATATTATGTTTTTTCATACCTATGGACTATACATGTTTGTTGTTGAACATTATATATATTTATATTACTATATCATTTTCTAATAGTATGATGTTATGCATTTTGTTACATAATCCTATCAGCTTGTTCTTTGTTATGACAACATCTGCACTTCTTTGCCATTCATTATTGTTGGGGGTTGGGTTTCTTCATATCTTTGGACCATTGAAACCTATATAATCTTTTATATCATTTTCATGTTATTTTGGTACCAATTTAAATTCATAACATTATGTATGACTTTTTGCTTTTTGTTTTTATTCATACATGTTTTCTCCACTCCCTTGGTACATATTTTTATTATGACCCTCACTTGGATCCTTGATTTTCCTCTATTATCTTTTTGAGGCTAATTATTTATGTATTGTTATACATATACTTGTGCATATTATCAGCCCCATGCTTTGTTTAGTCTCTTTCTCATTACTTTATTGTATATAATTATCACCCTTGCTCAATTCTCTGCATTTTTTATTGAAATCATTATATGTGTATTTTCATATATACATTACTGTATATTATTATTGTGAAATGCTTATCACTAGCTCTTATTTCAGTTTTATACAATTCTATTTAATTTTGTCACTTTAATGTATATGTAATTAGGACTCAGTAGCGGGAACATACCATGTTTCCCATTGGTTGGAGATGTATATAAATATTCATGTGCTTTTTGTTTTGTAACATTGACTTTCTTTCACTGATGAAGGCATCTTAGCCGAAACCGGTTTGGATATTAAAGCTATGTATTTCTACTAGCTTGTTTGTGTTTTTGAGTGTTCCGGATTCATACACATGCTGGCCAACAGTTGTTTATTTGGTATTTTCGGGCTGTGCATATCCTACATGCACAGCATAGTGTTGAGATACAAATATTTGAACCGTCTTTAGTCCCCAGGACCTCTTCAAGGGGTTAAAGACAAAACCACTGTCATATTGGTTCATCTTCAGGCAAAGGAGAGCCAGGTCATATCCCCAGCGCAGACTAACCAAGTTAGCTTGGGCTATAACTTCACAGCATAATCTCACTCTACAGGGATCTTACATTCCGTCAGAGTAAAATTGTGTAGCATATTAGATCCATCTGGGGGAAGTTCCTCACGTAGACCTCTGTGCCTTCTCTGAACAATCAACTGGTAAAATTCTGTTACAGGGCTCCATGCAGAAAGGCCTCAAAGAAGGATGCCTTTTCTTTTCTTTGAACAGGAATGTTCCTCCATGAATTTCTACCCTTTCCACTATTATCCAGGGTGCTTCTGAAGATTCAGAAGTAATCCTCCAATATTATTGTGGTGACTCTTTTCTGGCCCAAGCAATTGTGGTTCTCCTTTTTTTGGAAATGGCCAGGGACAATTACCATAAGCATCCTTGCAGAATGGATCTACTAACACAAGAACAGGGGTGTTTGATACACTCCATCAATCATCTTCAAATGACTGTGAGGATAATAGGGTCTTAATTTGTTTTAGGCACCAGTTTTCTGAAGATGTGCATTAGGTACTAATGGAGGCAAGAAAACCTGCTACTAGAAAATCATATACTAGCAAATGGAAAGCGTGTTCTACTTGGTGCCAACAACATAACCAGCACCCATTCAGGACTAGTTGTTCTCTGGTTTTACCATATTTTGTGAGTTATCATACTATGGCCTTTCCTATTCCTCTATCAAGGTTCATGTATTGGCCATTTCAGCATGTCTGCTCATGGATCCTCCTCGTTTTAGTCTGTTTTATGCCAAAATGGTCTTGAAAGAGGTTTTACATAAGAGGCCCCTAAGCAAACCATCTTAATTTTGTGTTAGGCTAATGCTTGTTCCATTTGAACAAGCTAATCTGGCTGACTTGAGGTTCTTAATATGAAAAACAGTTTTACTGATTGCTCTGACCTCTGCAAAGAGGGTATCCGAGTTGCAAGCTCTTATGGTGAGTCAACTCTATATGGACCAGGTTTCTTTGAGAACTAATCCTTCATTTATGCATAAAGTGGTATTCTAGTATGTTTTAAGCCAAAGTATCAATCTCCCAGTTTTCCTTCCTGAACCTAAATGTGGGGGAGAAAGGATATTCCATACCTTGGATTCCCAGAGATAATGCTGGTACTATCTTGACAGAACTAAATCTTTTAGATCTTCGGATCAAATGTTGATTTCTTGTTAAGGTAAAAAAAATGGGACAACCTGTGTCAAAACTGACCATTTCCTAATGGTTGTCTAAGGCTATTACCTTTTGTTATACTCAGCCATGGTAGATCTATTCCAGGCAGGGTCAAGACCCACTCTACTAGGGCCTGAGCTTCAGCTATGGCTTTTTGGAAAGGGGTGGATTCTAGAAGTATTCTAGAAGCTTCTACATGGTCCTCTGTACATACTTTCACAAAGCACTATAAGCCTGATTCCTTGTTTAGGTGTAGGTCAAACTTTGTTAGGGTCATTGGCCAGGGGTTCCTGGACCCTTCTCCTGCCTCTTAAATATAGTTAGCTATGGTAATCTACTCGTATAGCTAAGGCTCCTGCAGCAGTGATCAATATGAAGAACATAGTGCAATTGTGTAAGTTGAATTTGCTGCAATAGCTGCACCCTCCCTCTATCCCCTTTGCTTTTTGGTGTTTTTTTTTGCCAGGGTGTGGACATTTACTTTCTGTTTTTCCTAGCATTGTCATTTCAGGGCTCAGCCTCCCTCTCTCTGCTAGCAGGAAAACCCTGCATTGCTTTGTGGCCAAACTTGTCTTTTAGCCAGCTCAGCTTGAACTGCCTAATAATTTGGGGTTGTGGAAGATGTCTGAAGCTTTGCAAGCTGGACGTCGGTTATATCCTTTGTAGAATATAATCCCTATAGCTAAGGCTATTGCAGCAGTGGTCATTCCAACATCTACTGTAAGGGTAAGTTCAACTTACACCACCGTACTTCCTTAAGGAAGGGGGACAGTTATGTAAACAGCATAAATAGGCATATATAAGAAAGGTATGGTAATGGACAACAGAAATGTAGACTGTTATAAAGGGAGGCAGTTTATAATTTTATGATGACATAGAATAAAGGACATTCGAGGGAGACTAGAGATCAATATTTACAGAAAATAAATGGTAGCGGGGAATCAATGTTAAGGCAAACCATTTTTGACTGTAACTTAAAGTTTACATAGCTGTTAACCAAGAGGGTGAGAGAATAAAAAGTGGAAAGAAGTAGTGCTGTTAGGAGATCATAGGGCAGAGATGATGAGATTTTATTAGAGAAATACTATCCTGACTTATATGCAGAGGATCCTACGTTAGAAAAGGAAACTTAAATATGAAACAATATTTTAGAAGTCCAACCCTAGCCAGAGTAACAATAGCAGAAAGGAATCATTTGATGAACCAAATTACAGAAGAAGAAATAAAAGATGCAGTCAGGTAGCAAAACTTAGGTAAGACACCAGTGACAGGCAGACTACCCACAGAAGTTCGGAAATTAGGAGGAAAGAAGCTAATTCACATATTTCTCACATTATTCAATTATATTTTCTTGGAAAATGGCAGTTGTGGTTTTCCTCCCAAATGATGGAAGAGATCCAAGTCCTACAGACTGATGTCAATTTTAAATCATAATTATATAAGGCCTTTATGAATATTTGTGTAAGTTGCCTTGGCAAAAAAAAATGTTTAAAGTTGAATGATCATATCCTTGACTCACGTTCACGAAAAGTCACATTGCCAACTTCCAATATAGCCAAAATACATCCCAAATTCTTCCTAGGAACAAGCTTTAACATGGGTAGAGAGAGGGGAGAAATGTGTACTTTAGCAATATTGGAGTTTGACATTTTCAACGTTCGAGTTCCAGACTGCACAAAGTAGATTCGACTGAGTCCACTTCAGTAAATACATACATACATATACAGTGGTCCCCTGCCATAAACAAACTCTACAACCGAAGGAGGAAACTGATGCAGAATAAAGTGAAGTCCCAAGACTGGAAAAACTCCCTTATCTGCCTCAACAAAAAGTTGAGATTCCTCATCAAATCCTCTAAAGCTAGGTATGAAAACAGAATTGCAGCAGATAGTAAAGACAACCACAAGGCCTTCTATAGCTATGTAAAGAATCTCCACAACAATACCCAGTTTTGCTCTGAGCTACTGCAAAATGATACCTCTTATACCAAGCCAACAGATATTGCCAGTATACTGGCTGACAGATTTAGTGCCAACTTTACCCCCCCCCCCAAAGGACCATCACAATACCAGTGGATTGCCAAGCACCCAGTATTACTGCTGCACAGGTTAAAACAGCACTGTCCAAGGCCAAGAATACAGCTTCTGTGGGACCTGACAATATCCCTGGTTGTGTTCTACATGAACTACAGAGTGAACTTTCACCTCACCTGTGTGCCCTGTTCATTCACAGCCTCACCTCAGGCTTTGTCCCTGCTGAATGGTGCACTGCTACAGTCATTCCTGTCCACAAAGGTGGAGTGACTACAGACCCTGGGAACTGTCGCCCCTTTAGGCTGACGAGTCTGATATGCAAAGCTATGGAACACATCATCATGGACCTAATAAATAAGGATATAAGGAATCTCCAAACTCTGGATCCCACACAGTTTGTTTTTGTGAAGGGTAGATCATGCCTGCTCAACTTGATCGACTTCTTTGAGTCAGTCACCAGAGATGTGGATGAAGGCAAGGTGGTTCATACAGCCTACCTTGATCTGGCCAAGGCTTTTGATACCATTCCCCTCTCAGGAATCATAGAAAAACTCACTAAGTTTGGCATCAACCCCTATATCACTAGGTGGGTTCCAAACTGGCTCACAGATAGAACACACAGTGTGAAAGTAGCTGACTCTAAATCAGACTGCCGATTAGTCACAAGTGGAGTCCCACAAGATTTGGTCCTGGGTCCTCTCCTGTTTAGTATCTACTTATCTGAAGTCCAGGCCAACACAAATGGACTCTGGCTGACAAAGTTTGCAGATGATTGCAAGTTGGGAGCTATTATTAACTCCCCAAGTGATGTTGACATCCCACAGAATGGCCTCACTGTGACCAACGAGTGGTGTCAGAACCATGGCCTTAAGCTCAGTGCCAAATAATGTGTCGTCATCCCCTGTGGGAAAAACCCAGTTCCCACAAATTACCACATTGATGGTAGTCCACTGTACCCAGAAGGTATTATAAGAGATCTGGGAACACAGGGTGACAGCAACCTCTCTTTTGATCACCACATTGCCACTGTGGTCAGAAAGTCCTATGTGGCACATCTCATTACTAAGGGTTTTGCATCCAGGAAGAAAGAGGTCATTGTCTCCCTCTACTCTTCCCTCATTAGGCCGGTCATCGAGTACAATGCCCCATTTGGCATGTACCTCACTAGACACCTGCAACAACTGGAGAGGCTGCAAAAGTACCTCACAAAGAGGATCCTAGGCCTTAAACACTTGTCCTATATGGACAGACGGAAAAAAAACTCCAACTATTCTCTGTCTTGTATCACCTACTTAGATGCGATCTCTGCTTGACTTAGAAAGCCATGTCTGACTCAGCTCTGTTAGAAATGCTGCATCTAAAGAAATCCCAGTCCCTCGGCACCACATGCTCCAGACCTCAACCTCATTATCACAATTAACAGAACATGCTGGAGGGACAGGTTCATAACCCAGAGACTGCCCATGCTATGGAACAGACTTCCCATACATGTCAAGCAGAGCACTGCTCTGACCCTCTTCAAGAGAAATCTTGATGAGTGGATGGGAAACAGAAAATTCACCCCAGGGATAACTCCAGTGGCTGTACTCGATAGAGGCACTGTGAACTAAGGTCATCAGGCACTAAGCCAGGGTAATCCAATGGCTAGGCTTGTAAAGGCCCCAGGGCCATTAGCCTAGTACATACCTATGAACAGGAGAAAAGACAAAAATAATATGTGGAGGAAATTTATCGGAGATAGTCCAGATGAGATGGGATACTAGGAAGACTGCCTACTGTCTCCATAGTATATTGAGCCACTAGTGAGAAATAAGCCAAGCAGGTATTGAGGGGTATAGCTGGAAAGGTAGAGAAGAAAAAATGCCATTGTTAGCAATGATATCCTACATGCCTAACCCAGAGAGAGAGAGACTTGTGGAATATATTTGATAAATTGAGAAGGTTTGCTTGTTTGACACATTACTGCTTTAGTTTTTGCTTCATTGATCTTGTAAGCATAAATTATTTATTTTTATTGTATTTATTTTACATTTGTTTACCGGGAGACTCCGACTGGGAAAACCCATTTTCAGCAGAGGTCCAGGGAGTAAAGCTCCACACAGTGAGAATACATAATAATAACTGACATAATAATTTTAACTGCATGCTACTTTTTATACATTGCTAAAAGTTATTGACAGTTGGCTTGTAGTATAAAGTACATATACAGCAGAAAAAAATCATAGTAGTTAATAATAATACAGATGTGCAGTATATGAAAATCTGGTCATATGGTTCTTATTGTGACTCATGATTTCATTGGAATTTGGTGGCTTAGTGAACTTAATTATGCAGTACAGTATACAATTTAAAGAAATGAAGAAAAATGTATTTTGTTGCACTTTTATGTGCCCTCTTTTGAGACAGTGCAAGAATTGTCATTTTATGGGGACGTCAAAGGATGAAATACTTAGATATTTGGATAAAGCTGAATATTCAATAAACAAGCAACACTTCCTTGTCTCATGATATTAAAGCTGAAGATTCAATAAACAGGCAACACTTCCTTATCTGATGATGTTATTTGTATCAATCTGTATCTCAGTAAAATTCTGTGTATAAGATGTAGCATAGAAAGTGGACACATTTTTTCTAGTGGATAGATCTTTCCAATGCTTCTATTCCTGAGATTCTACTTTTTCCTAATTGTTTGATTTGGGCTCCAGTTTTTCAACCATTAAGGTGTGGTTGGCTGCAGCCTCTAACTTAAAAAATGATACTGATTCCCATTCCTTAGTTTATCACAGACTATGTAAGGCCTTTCTCAAGGGAATCTTTCTTCTCCATCCTCCTGTCAGAGAAACACTAACCCAGTGTGGCCTCAGTTTTATTTTAGAACCATTAACAAATTCCCCTTTAGCACCAGTGTCTTCCACTCCCTTTACATTCCTTTCACGGAAGACCTTATTTCTTGCAACAATAACTTCATTTAGAAGGATATCTGAGTCACAATCCTGGTCTTCTAATTTATTGTGCCTTTTATTTCACAAGGACAGAGGTTTCCTTTGTTCCCAAGGTGACTTATGAAACAAATTTAAACTAACCTCTCCACCTGCCAGTATTTTTTTCCCAGCCATTCAAACAAAGTGGAATACACTCTCCATACCTTGGATTTTCATTGACTCAAAACTTTACATGCACAGAGTTAAATCCTTTAGGAAGGAATCTCATCTGTGTATGTTCTTTACAGTGAACAGATTTGGTTTGAAGATTCCGAGGTATGTCTGTCCAAGTGGCTTTCTGATTGCATTACCTTCATCCATTCTATACACTACCAACCTTTATCGTGCAGACCTAAGGCTCATTCTACAAGGTTGACTTCCACAGCTTTCTTTAGAAATTCTTCTGTTGACAAAATCTGTGCTGCAACAACCTGGTCTGCTTTGCATACCTTTCCCAGTCATTACAAATTGGATATTATTTGGAGGTCTAGGGATTCTTTGGAGCCACTATTCTCAAGGGTCTCCTGTCATGATGCATGTGATGTCCATGCACTGGCCCAGCAATCAGGGATCCTCAATCTTCACCACTAACAGCAGTGAGGAGCGTCCACATTGAGTAGGATAACAAGTACACACACAGTAAAGTACAATTTCCCTTAAGAGCACACAGAGTTCACAGTTAGTCTGGGGCTGGTTTCTCCCTTTCTCTCCAGATCCCCAATCAGACTCCCCACTGGCACAGCTATAGAGTGGGGTCCTTAGCCAGGGTTCCAAGCCAAAGTCATCCTAGCACTCTGTGTCCAACCAGTGCTTCGTGACCCTGCCTAGATAGCTCATACACACACACACACACACACACACACACACACACACACACACACACACACACACACACACACACACACTTTGAGATATGATTTACATGCAACCACACAGACATTCCTGCAGAAGGCTGGCACAGGTTCATTAGCTGTGCCCCTTCTGTCCAGGCTATAAGGTTGTAATCACTGCCACCAGGACCCTTACTTATCAGCTACTAAAAAGGCCCTTAGCAAAGGGTGTCCAATTATTACTATGCAATATTATTATCCAAATGGTAAGTGTGGCTGAGCAGCAAGACTTACTTGGAGAGGCTTTGTACAGTATCACTATATACATGCAATGTACTCTAGAGCTTAAATTATCTCTACACAAATCAGACAGTTGAAAGATTTAAAAATGTTTAATAAATAATAAAGACACAAGACAAATCTCCACAATTCAATGCAGTGCTAGTCAAGAGTTCAGATATCACAGGAAAATGCTTAAAATACCACTGTAGAATAGTCTCAAATAAATATAGAAAACAGCTAGACTAAACTTACTATTTTTTATTTCTAGGAGAGCCACTGAAGTCTAAGATCCTGCTTGCATACAGACAGAGCAAAGCAAGTGCTGGTGAGTGGTCATTTCTGAAGACAAATGCAAAATGCTCCATCTCTGTCTCTGAGAAAGTCCTTTAAATTGATAATACATCCTGCTGACTCATTTTAGATTACATCATTCTTAATTCTCCGGTTTTCCAGGCTAACAGAAACTCTACATTAACATTTGTTAGTAAGCTTGCACCTGGTCAGGAAACTACAGCAATTAAAGACATTATATACGTAAAATCTAGCAATTAACTCTAGTCTCAAAATAATAGAAAGAATCTACTGGTTCAGACACCACGGCTCCGAGCCCTGAGATCAAAACATTCATACAATGGTTGACTTATCAGCTTTCTTATGGCAGAGTGCACTGTTGTTACATTTTTGCAGTTCACCATCCGATACATTCTTTTCACATTTAGGAGAACAAGCCTGTGGCTTATATTAATATATATAGAAATGACAGAATTATCTACAAAATTCTATCTAGCTAGGCTGGTAGCCTTCACATATCTTCACAATGCTATTAAGATATTCTGTACCTGGGGATTCTAATCAATCTGTCAGATTGGATGGATGGTATGAATGTGATATAGTTGTTGTTACTTAAGATACTACTAGATTCTTTCATCTACATTTTCCAATATGACAAACCCTCCCTCCATCTCTCTTCTACATGGAACTTCCTGGAAGACCTGAATGACAGTTATAGCTCTACTCTGACGGTCTCTTCAGAAAACCAATCACTGTCCTTTTGGCAGGAAACTCAGTCGGAGTTAACTTCACATACAGGTGCAATTTAAGGATCTCTGGGCTAGAGCAATAATTTTGCCATCTCAGATCTGACAAGCAGCCTGAAGACCCGTTGATTATATTGGATGGACTTCAATGAAAGAATTCAGCATTATGGCAAGTACATAACTACCATTTCCACCTCCGTGAGAACACTGATGTAAAGATAAGAGTGTAATGAATTCATTGATATTTGCTAATATTGTTGCTTCATAACTAATACGTAATTTTGAATCTGATGCTAATCTTTGTACATTCCTTACTGATGGGTTATCGGTTCTGTCCTCAGAACCAAGCCAGCCATATATCAAGCTCGCATCAGCCAAAAACTCTCGAGCCAAGGTCCTACCCTAAATGCTCTGCTCCCTGTTACCTCAGATCTCGTTTGCCATGTTGCTGTACAGCTGTGTCAAGCCACTCTCTTCAGCTAAGTGTATAATTTTTTGAAAGTTTATATATCACTTTTACTTTAAAGTTTTTCAAACAGCTTCTTGTATTATTCTCCTACCCTATCATATCTTTAAGACTCTCTCCCTTTAGTCTATTTCCTTTTATTACCTTTTTCTTACCATTGAGGTAATTCTTCATTACCATTGTTGGTAATCCTTCTTCCTTCTCTCTTCTTACCCTTTTGGGTAGCCTTTCCCCTTCTTCTTGATACTGTTCTTCTCCACATCATTATGTCAGATACGAAAAGTAGTGTTGGTTTTAAACAGTGCAAGGATTGCGGCCGTAAATTACTGCTTTCCGATGGCCATGACTTGTGTCTATTGTTTGAATGTCTCCTACCTTACTGTGGATCCCCCTTGTGGGATTTGTAGAAATTTTTCGATCAGGACTCTTACCGAGAGAAAGAACAAGTTAATCCTGAAAAGTCTCCTCAAATCTTTTTGTGAGGCTATCTCTGGGTCAGAGGGCTCACCCCCTCCTGTTAAATCCCGTAAGAGGCATTCTTCCTCTTCCTCATCGAGATCACTCACTTCATCTCCCTCTGGAGATCGTAGGGAGTCGACTCATAAGAAGTTGAAAATGACCACTACTTTGGTGCTGCCACCTGTGACCCTTTCGGCTCCAGGCTCGGCACCACCCCAGTTGATTCTTGCTCCAGCCACGTCCTCCTTATCAACACCGGCACCGGAGTTTCTGGTGCAGACAACTATGTCTCCAACAGTTCCGTCGCAGCCCTTACTGGCACCGTCCATGCAGGTACAGTCTCTTTCAGCACCGTTGGTACAATCCCCTTTGGCCCTGAGTATGATGTTACTGTCCTCCACAGTGCAGACACTTTAGGCACCGACATGCTCTTCAGCGCAGTCCCTTTCGGAACTGCCATTGCTACTGGTGCAGACACCTTCCTCGATGGCACTGTACTCATCGGTGCAGACACTTGCTTTTATGGTGCAGACAACTTTGACTTCTATGTCACAGACATTGTCGTGGCAGAATACTTCGACACCATTCTCTTCGGTGCAGACATCCTCATTTCTGGGCACTGCACCTCTTGAATTAGCAAGGACCAAGTACTCTCCTTCCTTGGATCCATTCATTGGTAGCCAATATAGTCTTTTTCTAGAAAGGCCAGTATCGCCTTCAGGTTTCTCTGTGAGGTTGACCAGGAGCCTCTCTGAGCAAGATGTGTTGCGGCTTGTTGACCAGTTGCTTGTGGCCAGAGGTCTCTCTCAACTGTCGAAACCCACATTCCCTCCTTCAGGTGAATGTATATTTCCTCAAACCCCAATGTACACTCTTCCTTCAACTTCCACCCAAGTATCAAAGCCCATTACTCTGACAGCAGCTTCTCTCCCTCTGACCCCAATAGTGGATCTCACTTTGGAACTGGAGTTGTCCTTGTTGCCCTCGGTGCACTGAGCATTGGGCTCTTCTCAGGCCAGTGG
Organism: Protopterus annectens; assembly: GCF_019279795.1. Classification (NCBI taxonomy): domain Eukaryota; kingdom Metazoa; phylum Chordata; order Ceratodontiformes; family Protopteridae; genus Protopterus; species Protopterus annectens. Next base: position 1,176,672,484 of record NC_056745.1, read on the forward strand.
CTTTGCCATGGGAGAGGGCATTCTTGGTTCCATGCTGATTTTTTTCTGTGGCACCCTCCAGCAATCCTCCCTCTCTCATGCTTCACAGTCCTCTTGAGACTCCTGGTCTGGGGGTTGGTTCGTCGAGGTGGGGTGTGACCCTAGTTATGAGGTTGTTGTGCTCTGTTCCGGGCTCCCATCCCTCCTTGGGTGGGCCGGCCTTCCAGGCCATAGAGAGGGTGCTTGCCTCCGCTGGCAAACCCCATATGTCAGAGTCCTCTCGCCCCTTTGTGCTGCAACTCTCACAGACCATAACTGCCAGACACTAAGCACAAGGGCCTCAGGTTTCTCCCCCTCAGGAGACTCCCCCTTTGCAGTCTTCCCAGAACCTCCCACTGAGGAAGTACCCCGCAAAACTTTGTGCAAGATGAACCACATGGACTCCACTGAGGAGTCTTTGACCAAAGATACGGACTTTGATTATAGGGAAGGGTCCCCACGGTCACTCTCTGATGAGGTGTCCTTTGGTGACATCCTCGAGATCCTTAGACAGAGGGGTGACTGGAAGTCCTCTAATCCTTCCTCTGAGGAATCCGTATTCCTGCAGGCCTTTCGTGCCCGGCCCCCTACCTCCTGGGTTACCCCGCCGGCCAATGAGCTCGTCCAACTCATCATCCAGCATGCATGGAAGGCTCCTGACACCCTGGAAGCAATACCGCAGAGGCTGGATAAAATCTTACTGCCCCCCAGCAGAGCATCCCCATTGGTCACGAGGTCTTCCAGTAGATGCCATGGCGGTGATGGCTGCAACTAAGAAAGACTTGGCAGAAGAGAGTCAAACTGTCCATCCACCCAGCAAGGAGTCCTGGGTGATAGACAGACTAGGGAAGCATGTGTTTGCTTCATCGACCTTTGCCATAAGGTCTTTGAACTATTTGGCACACTTTACAAGGCTCCAGACGGACCTTATCAACCATCTCTGTGAAGCCTTGGCAGGAGTTGTTTCTGATGAGGTCCGTGACAATGTAGCTTCTCAGATAGCCACCCTAGAGTCCATTTCCAATTCTTCCATGTGTCTTATTTCTCACACAATGGAAGGAGGGGCTAGAACGGCAGGCGCAGGTATAGTCACCAGACGACATGTCTGGATGCGCCTTTGCGGACTCCTTTAAGGCTTCCTTCATGAACGCCCCCATCAAGGCCGCTTCTTTGTTTGGCCCTAAAGTTAAAGATACGCTGGCAAGATGCGAACAAGATGGCAAGACCCTATCTGCTGTTGGTGTCAGACACTCCACTCCTCAATGATTCTACTCCAGAAATCAGGGGAGTGGGAATATGTGGCACAGGAAATCACTGGGCTCTTTCCATGATGCACGTGCTGAGTTTAACCCTAGAGGCAGAGGGGGAAACTCCAGTGGAAGATGCCCCTTTCAGGGCAGAGGAGGTCTGCGAAACTGGGGTTCCAGAGATTCTTTCTCTGGCCAACCCTGTCAGCTCTCCTGAAGCGTTGCCCGACTGCTCACCTCTGGAAGTGGTCGGGGGTCATTTTTCCTTGTACTCTGCTGCTGGCAAAATATTATCACTGACTCTTGGGTACAATGGATAATATCCAGAAGCTATCACATCCACTTCCATGTTTGTCCAACCTCATCCAGGGTATTACCCGATGTTCCACTCAGTCAAAGGGAAGCAGCAGCACACAAAATAAAAAAAACTGCTATAAAAAAGAGTCATCCAGACGGTCCCACCAGACCAGATAGGATCCGTTTTTTACTCAAGGTTCTTTTTAGTGCCAAAAAAGACGGGACTGCAGACCAATACTGGATCTCAGCACACTGAACAAATTTGTCAAAACAGAGAAATTCTGGATGGTCATGGTTCAGTCTATCCTTCCTCTCCTGGAAGAAGACCATTGGATGTGCTCTGTAGATCTTCAAGATGCATATTACCACATAAAAATGGACAAATGCTCAAGAAGATACCTCCGTTTCCACATAGGAGCCAGTCACTACCAATTTCAAGCTCTTCCCTTCAGTCTCTCTACAGTCCCCAGAGTATTCACCAAATGCATGGCAGTGGTTATCGCTCACTTCTGACTTCAAGGATTCTAGGCATTTCCATATCTAGACGACTGGCTCCTCACCATCCCCACCAAGCGTCTACTGGAAGAAGTCCTGCACTACACTCTCCTCACAGCACAATGGCTGGGAATTACCATAAACTGGGAGAAGTCCAACACGCCCCCACTCAGTTTTGGAATTCACCAGGGTACAGTTGGACACGAGAAATTGCACAGCATGTCTTCCGGACCACAGGCTTCAAAGAATAAGGTAACAGGTTCAACTGCTGCTCTGCCACCACAAATCTCCCACTCAATCTATACTCCAACTCTTGGGGTCAATGGCAGCCTCAATCACCATTGTTCCTCTAGCCAGATTCCACATGAGGCTCCTTCAGTGGTTACTTCTCACTCAGTGGTACCCTCTACAACATCCTTTGTCTTTTCAGATAAGTGTAACTCAGAGATGCAAGCAAGATTTACTCTGGTGCATGTCTCAAAATCCCCAACAATGGTCTCACCCCTTCAGCCCCCATTAGCCGAAAACCACGGTGACCATGGACACCTCCCTGATGAGGTGGGGGCTATGTCAGGGAATCTTGGTCCAAGGCACCTGGTCGGAGACAGAGGCACTTTTGCATATCAGTGTCCTGGAATGGAGGGCGGTGCTACTAGCATAAGCATTCCATTCCATCCCATCCCATCCTTCTGTTAGGGACTATTGCGATCCAGTCAGACAACACGTTAGTGGTCTGGTAAATCAACAAGCAAGGGGGCACCAGATCTTATCCGTTATGCCAAGAGGCCCTGAGAATATGACAATGGTCGATAGCTTCCAACCACTTTCTAATTGTAATGCACATTCCTGGGAGCTCCATCGTGATAGCAGACAAATTGAGCAGGTGCTTTCTACAACCTCACGAGTGGTCCCTCAATCCTGTGATGGCGGCAAAAATCTTCAACCGCTGGGGCCAGCCTTGCTGCAACCTGTTCGCCTCCCCAGCCAACTACAAGTGCAGCAAATATTTTGCCCTGATCCCCCATTGGGGATAGTCACTTAGAGATGCTCTAGTCCACGCTTGGCCCCTGGGTCTACTTTATGCTTATCCTCCTCTCCCCCTCATCCCCCACTTTCTGAAGAAAACATGACCGTTGAAAAGCAAAGTGATCCTCATTGCTCCATATTGGTCTCGACAAGTCTGGTTCCCCTTCCTCTGGCCTCACCTGCTAGATCAACCGTGGATCCTCATTCCATCCCCAATGTTTATCTCCCATCCGCAGGGTCTGACTCACCCCAGTCTAACAACCCTGAAGCTGACAGCTTGGTTTATCCACTTCCAGTGATTGCCAGGCAGGAAAACTTCTCTCCAGTGCACAATATTCTTATTGCATCTCATAAATCGTCCACCAGACTAATCTATCTCAGTAAACGGAAAAGGTTTTCTCTGTGGGCAGTGAATAAATACTTAGACCCCCTTGTTATCCCCAGTTTTGGTAATTTTGGATTACTTATCACACCTTTTCCACTCTAGGGTGTCTGCCTCTACTATATGTGTGCATTTAGCTGCCATTTTGATTTTCCACATTGGTTTTCAGGATTCTTCATTCATGTCACATAGACTCTGTAAAATATTCTTGAAGGGGGTTCTTCATCTAAAACCTCCCTTTACAAAACCAATACAACCTTGGGATTTGGCCTTGGTCCTGCAAGCCCTAACAGCTCCCCACTTTGAACCTGCGTCTTCATGTGATTTAAAATATCTGTCATGGAAAACTTTGTTTCTATTTGCAATCACATCGGCCAGACGCTTGTCAGAACTTCAAGCCTTATGCATCAAACCTCCCTATCTTATCTTCCATAAGGATAGGGTATCAACGAGAACTAATTCTTCCATTTTACCAGAAGTGGCGTCAGAGCAGTCTATCAACCAATCTATTGACCTTCCAGTATTTTTTCCTAACCAGTCTAACAGGGGAGAGTATTGCCTGCACTTCTTGGATGTTCATAGGCAAGTACAATTTTATCTGGACAGAACAAAAATCTACCTGTAAATCAGACCAACTATTTCTGGCTTTCTCTGGACCAAGACTAGATCATCCTGTCTCAAAAGTTACATTGGCTTTGTGGTTGCGAAATTGCATTACCTTTATCTACAACAAGAACAATGTCACCTTGCCTCACAGAGTGAAAGCACATTCTACAAGGTCTATGGTGACTTCAGCAGCTTTTCATGCTAAGGCTTCCCTCAATGATATTTGCTCAGTTGCAACTTGGGCCAAACCTCATACCTTTATTCTCCATTACAAATTGGATTTGGCCTCCAGAGGTAGAGCTTCTTTTGGCTCCATGGTGCTTAGGAATGTCCTTCCATGAGGGCCACCCAGGGATACAGGTAGCTGGGGACTCTGTCCCATCAGTAAAGAATGAACAAAGATTAACAACATCAGATAAAGAAGTTATGTCTTACCATAACGTTCCATCTGTGTTGTTGATCTTCATTCATTCATTACTCCCCACCCTCTGTCCTCCTCTGGAGGTTCCTGGTTGATCTCATATACTCCTTTATTGTAGGTCTGTTATGACCAGAGGTAGTCTCTACTTTTGTCTGTCAACTTGCAGACTTGATCTGAGGTAACAGGGAGCAGAACATTCTGGGTAGGACCTTGGCTCGAGAGTTTTTGGCTGATGTGAGCTTGATATAAGGCCGTCTTGGTTCAGAGGATGGAACCGATAACCCATCAGTAATGAATGAATGAAGATCAACACAGATGGAACATTATGGTTAGACGTAACTTTTTTTTATGTATGTGAATTTGAAGATATACTCAATGTGTAGCTGTTTTTCCTTTGCAAGAACATGTACTGCTTTTATGTATTGTAAGCAATGTTGCATTGTGTCCATAGCTCATTCTGACTGCATTTGTTATTGGATAAAATGATCGCTAGCACTGCTTTTTCTTACTGTTACTAGTTTTCTTTTTTAATTAATCTGTAGGCTCCTGTGTTCTATGACATTTAAAACGTTAGTTTGACTTTATGTGGAAGACACTGGATAGAAATAAAAGAAGAATACTACACACATGTTGGTCAAACTTGGCAGACATTTCCATTTGAACTGTATATTGGTTTTCAAGAAACTTAGGTTACTCTTGCCTTCCTCATAACTGCTACTTTTCATACATAATCTTTATTTATGGTGCAGATCCCTAGTGGATTTACATGTAAGCACTCATTCATAATATCATTAGAAAAGCTATGTTCTCCATTAATTTCATGTCAAGGGCAATTGTATTAGTTGGGTTGCATAAAGTAAGTCACTGTCTTTAGCATTTTCCAGATAAGAGTATATTAAATGTGACGTAATTCAGTAGCACCTGCAAGAAACAGAGTTCTTGATTACATAGTAGCTGATTGTTACTTTTCTTAACTAAAATGTATTGTGTATGCATGCAAGTGTTTCTAAGTACTTAGGGGGCTCTATTTTCTTTTACTAGTTCACACAGTATTGGTTTTACCAGACTCCATGCAAAAATTCTGACATCAGTGTCCATCATGAAAATAAGATTATCTAGATGATGAATGTACATAATTGTGTTACAACAGAAACAGGTAGAGAGAGAGACACACACACACACACACACAAAGTGACACACTTTAGGGAAACCTGGATTTACACTCATTTGCATATATCAGACCTGCAGTAAGCAATGCATGCTGTGTTTACTCCTCTTTCACTTTAATTTTCCCCCATACATATCTGAATGTCATTGCATTTACTGGAATAGAGAAACCGAACTGAAGACTTGTACCTGTTATGAGCCTTTGCTTTTTAGGAGGATCCCTGTTAGCCTAGTGGTGAGGATTTGGCATTCTCACCACCACAGCCTAGCTTTGATTCCAAGTCAGGGAATTTAAATGGATTGTTGTTGTTAAGGGTTGGCATAATGGCTAAAGTGTTTACCTCACTGACAAAGGGTACAGGGTTTGACTCTCACATTTGAAGGGAAATTGCTAAGCTTAAAGTGGCCCACAAAGGCTTGTAGCCTAGCAATTACCTATAAAGATTATCCTTCATGATATCTCTTTAATAGTTACTATTCTAGATTAATTTCAGGTACTGCAGTTATGAAAGGGGAGCAGGAGTTGGCACAGTGGTTAAAATCTCCACCTCATAGACACAGTATAGGGCTTAATTCTGGCCTCATGTTAATGACTAAATGGAACATCCATGAGAGTTAAATTGGTATTCATCTATGAACCTATTGACCTAATGTCTGCAGTCATCATCATATTACAGCTTTTTCACTGCTTTACTGTGCTATTAATGTTTAAAATAAAACCAAGTCACAAAAGTTAACTAGTAAAACATCGAACGTTTATTGATAAAATGAGCTCTTTATTATTTCTTAACGGTTTTCAGAACATTGAAACTTTGTTAATATACGTTTAGAATTGTCTTATAAAACTTGTATATTAAAATACTGAAATTTTAGTGATAAAAACCTTTTGGTTATTGCCTTTTGCAAAACTGCAGTTTGTTTGGTATCATTTGATCTGATATTGTTAATCCTCATTCATTCCTTACGCATGGGTATCGGTTCCGAGCTTGGAACCGAGCCAGCCATTTTCCAAGCTCGAGTCAGCTTCAAACTCTCGAGCTAAACTCTTACCCACGATCCCCCTCTCCCTGTTACCTCAGAGTTCGTTTGCCACGTTGCCATTCTGTCATGTCAAGCTACTTCTCTTGAGCTAAGTACATTCAGTTGTTGTTTAATAGTTTTACAGATCACTTTTCTGTCGGAAAAGTTTATATTTTATTGTATCTTACCCTATTGCATCTAGCGTTCATAATTTCTTCAGGTTTTTCTGCTTTTTTCTTTACCACTTTTACTGCGAGGATTTCTCACTTTACCATCGTTGGTTATCCTTTTCCCTTTTTTCTCATACCTTCAGGTACTCTCTTGTACCATTGCTGGTACCTTCTCTATTAATTAATTTGCTGTCATGGCAGATAAGAAAGGTAGTCCGGGGTTTAAGCGGTGTTCTGATTGTGGACACAAACTGCCTACTTATGATGCACACTCTGTGTGTGTTTACTGTTGGGAGCTTCCCATTTGTCTGTTGACCCACCCTGTACTATTTGTGAGAACCTTTCTAATAGAACCTTGTTGGAAAGGAAAAACAAGCTGTTACTGAAGGGACTTCTAAAATCTCCCTTTTCAGAGGCTATTTCTGGGTCGGAGGTCTCAACCCCCTCCTAGAGCCCATAAAAAAACTTTGGATGCTCCTACTAAGGCTAAATCTTTGCCTTCGTTCCTGGCTGGGGACTTCTGCCAACCAAAACCTAAAAATGCTAAAGTTTCTGCTCCGGTGCTCTCTGTCAGCCCCAGAGCTTTTGGTGCCTAGACCTTCGGCACCGAGGCCTTTGGCCCCATTAGTGATTTTGGCTCCGTCTTCTCCTGCAGCCTTCTATATATCTGCACTGAGGAGCTCCTCGGTTCAGACCATTACCACTGTATCGGCACTGACCATTTTCAGACCTTGACCGTGTCAGCTCTGAGATTTTCCTCGGAACAGACGCCTTTATTGTTGACTCCAGTTTTGTCGGTTCCAGCTCCAGTACTGATCCCTGTGTTGGTGCAGACCATGACCTCGGCACCGATGACTTCTTCGGTGCAGACAACAGTAGTCCAGTCTCTCTCAGCACCATTGTCCTCGGTGCGGTCAGATGAGATGGGCACCGAGTCTGCCTCTTCTGTGGACAGGCCTGTTTCTCCCTCAGTCTCTGTGAGGTCCACTAGAAGCCTTCCCAAACATGATGTGTTGAGTCTTGTGGACCAGGTACTCTTGGCCAGAGGTATCCCACCCCTCATGAACTATCATTCCTTGGGAGGTGATCACCCATCTCCAAAGACCTCTTCTTATTCTCTTCCTTCATTTCCTTTGAAGTCCATGGATATAGCACAGTCTTCCCTGTCTGCGGTTCCCTTTATGGATCTCAACTAAGGAACCACAGTTGCCTTCATGGCAGGAATGTTTTGCTATGACCCAGGATGTCAGTTGTGACACACATAGTTTGCTGCTCCACAGCCATCCAGGGACTCCGGGTTGGCAGGCTGAGCCACTTAGGGGAGGGGTGACCCCTGTCCTAGACATGCACTCCTCTTCAGGTGGACCAGCCTTCCAACTGATGGAGAAGGCTTTCGCTGCTGCTGGTGATTCCGGACTGTCTATACCTCCACCCTCCTCTGGTACACTGGTTTCACAAGTCGCATCTAGCGGACACTGGGTGCAGGGGCCGCAGGACGTATTCCCTTAGGAATCCCCTTTTCAGCTGTCTTCTCCAGCTTCTCCTGCTGAGGAGGTCCACCGGAAAAGTTTGTGTAAGAGGAAGCACATGAACTCCACAGAGGAGTCCCTCACCGAAGACACAGATTTCGATGAGGGGGAAGGATTCCCTTGATCACCCTCTGAGGTATCCTTTGGTGATATCCTCGAAATTCTGAAACAGAGAGGTGACCGGCAGTCCTCTAATCTGACCTCTGAGGAATCTGTGTTCCTGCAGGCCTTTCGTGCCTGGCCCCCTACCTCTTGGGTTACTCCACCTGCCGATGAACTTGTCTGGCTCATCGTGCAGTGTGCTTGGAAGGCTCCTGATACAGTTGAAGCTATTCCCCGGAGGCCAGATAAGATCTTGTCCCCTCCTGCTTCGGATCACCATTGATCCAAAGGTCTTCCTGTGGATGCTTTTGTGGTGGCGGCCGCAACAAAAAAGGATCTGGCAGAAGAAGAAAGCCAGACTGTCCGTTCACCTAACAAAGAGTCCTGGGCCCTGGACAGGATAGGGAAGCCCACCTTTGCCTCAATGACCTTTGCTTTCAGGATCCTGAATTATATGGCACATTTTAACAGACTTCAGAGGGATCTGGTTTCTGAGCTCTCTGAAACCTTGGCTGGTGCCTTGTCTGATGAGGTCCGTGACATAGTGGCCTCTCAGCTGGCCACCATTGAATCTATATCTATCTCCTCTATGCGATTGATATCTCACGCATCAGAAGGAGCAGCTAGAGCAGTGGATTCAGCTGCGATCTTGAGACAACACGCCTGGATGCGCTTGTGCAACTTCACGGAACCCTTTAAATCTTCCTTTCTTAATGCCCCCATTGAGGCCTCCTCGTTGTTTGGGCCCAAAGTTTAATGCACACTGGCCAGATGTGAACAGGACGGTAAGACCCTTTCTGCAGTAGGTGTCAGTTATTCTTCCCCTCAATGTGCTTTCTTCTGAAACCAAAAGAGTGGGAAAATATGGTTCTAGAAATCTCAGGGTCCTTTCTGTGACACACAAGCCAAGTTCTCCCCCAGAGGCAGAGGGGGAAACTCACAGGGAAGATGCTTCTTTCAGGGAAGAGGGGGTCTGCATAACCAGGGTTCCAGGGATTCTTTCCCTGGTCAATCCTACCAGCGCTCCTGAAGAGCGGCCCAACTCCTTTCCTCTGGTGGTGGTTGGGGGACATTTCTCCTTGAACCCTTCTGCCTGGCTAACCATCACCACCGATTCTTGGGTACAAAGGATTATAACCAGGGGTTATCATATCCCCTTCGATCTTTGTCCCATCCCTTCAAAAAATCTTCCCAATGTTCCACCCAGTCAGGGGGAAGAAGCAGCACTAGAGATAGAAAAGCTGCTAAGAAAAAGAGTCATCCAAATAGTCCCTCCAGACCAGATAGGATCCGGATTCTACTCAAGACTATTTTTGGTGCTAAAGAAAACCGGAGACTGGAGACCAATTTTGGATCTCAGTGTATTGGACACGTTTGAGAGTACAAAAATTCCGGATGGTCACAATACAGTCTATCCTTCCGCTTTTGGAAAAAGGTAATTGGATGTGCTCTATAGATCTTCAAGATGCGTACTACCACATAAAGGTGGACAGGCCATCAAGAAGATTTCTGCACTTCCGTGCAGGAGCCAGTCACTACCAGTTCAGAGTACTGCCCTTTGGACTCTCTACAGCCCCCAGAGTGTTCACAAAATGCATGGCAGTTGTCACAGCTCACTTGCGACTTCAAGAATTCCAGGTGTTTCCATACCTAGACAACTGGCTCATTTCCGTCCCCACCAGACATCTATTGGAAAAAGTCCTGGCATACTCTCTCCTCACTGCTCAAAGGCTAGGCATAACCATAAACTGGCAAAAATTCAATCTCACCCCATCTCAGTTGACAGAATTCATAGGGGTTATCTTGGACACAAAAAACTGCAGAGTTGCTATTCCAGAGCACAGAAGTCTAAGGATAAAGCAACAACTAATCCTAATCCTTTCAAAGGAAAAATCCATGGCTCACTCGGTTCTACAGCTGTTGGGTTCCATGGCAGCCTCCATCATCATTGTTCCCCTGGCCAGGTTTCACATGAGGCTTCTACAATGGCTACTGCTCACCCAATGGTATCCTTTTCAGCATACTCTTTCAGCCATGATTCGAGTAACCCACAGGTGCAAACAGGATTTAAATTGGTGGATGACACACAATCTCTGATAATGGTCTCGCCTCTTCTCCCCCCAGCAACCCAAGGCCACAGTGACCATGGACGCATCCCTGATGGGGTGGGGGGGGCTATGTCAGGGGCAGACAGTCCAAGGCACTTGGTCTGAACTGGAGGCCCATCTGCATATACATGCTGCCATCTGGGACAATTGCGATTCAATCAGACAACATGACAGTGGTCTGGTACATCAACAAGTAAGGTGGAACCAAATCTTACCCCCTTTGTTGGGAGGCCATGAGGATATGGCAATGGGAGATGGCTACCAACTGTTTTCTTCTAGCAACGCACATTTCTGGGAGTTCCAACGTGATAGCAGACAGACTCAGCAGGTGCATTCTTCAACCTCATGAGTGGTCCCTGAATCCCTTGATAGCAGCGGAGATCTTCCACCACTGGGGCCGTCCTTGCTGCAACCTCTTTGCATCCCCGACCAACTGCAAATGCAGCAACTACTTCGCCCTGATTCCCCCTCCGAGACAGTCACCCAGGGATGCTCTAGCCCACAATTGGCTCTCGGGTTTCTTTACGCATTTCCACCCTTTCCCCTCATTCCCCAGTTTCTGAAGAAAGCCCGTCGGTTGAAGAGCAAGGTGATCCTCATAGCACCATATTGGCCTTGACAGATTTGGTTCCCCTTCCTTTGGCCTCACCTACTAGATCGACCATGGATTCTCCATCCAACCTCGGAGTTGATCTCACATTCACAGAACCTGATTCATCCCAACTTGAACAGCCTGAAGCTCATGGCTTGGCTACTCCAATTCCCTTGATTGCCAGGCAGAATGATCTTTCCTTACCAGTACGTGATATTCTCATTGCTTCTCATAAGTCTTCCACTAGAATTACTTATCTGAGTAAGTGGAAAAGATTTACCTGTTGGCTGAAAGATAAACAAGTAAACCCCTTTTCAGCACCAGTGTCGATAATACTAGACTATCTGGCCAACCTGTTTCAGTCGGGTCTATCAGCCTGTACCATTGGAGTTCATTTGGCTGCAGTTTTCATGAGGGTGTTCAAGATTCCTCTCTTATGTCCCATAAATTGTGCAAGACCTTCATAAAGGGTGTGAATCATCTGAAGCCACCTTTCAGAGAACCTATTCAACCATGGGATTTATCATTAGTTCTACAAGCTCTGACAATCTCACCTTTCGAACCAGCCTCTTCTTGCGACCTCAAGTATTTGTCATGGAAAACCTTGTTTTTGGTCGGCATTACTTCTGCCAGACGTATTTCTGAGCTTTAAGCTTTATGTATTAAGAGTCCATACTTGATTTTTCATAGAGATAGAGTGTCTCTGAGAACTAATCCGTCATTTCTGCCTAAAGTGATCTCTGAAATGTCCATTAATCAAGCCATTGAATTGCCAGTTTTCTTTCCCAATCATTCAAACAGAGGAGAGTATTGCCTGCATACGCTAGATATACATAGGCAAATCCATTTTTACTTAAACAGGACTAAACCTTTTCGTAAATCTGACCAGTTATTTTTGGCCTTTTCTGGACCTAGATTAGGATCTGCTGTTGCTACGGTCACATTAGCTAGATGGTTGAAGGACTGTGTGACCTTTATTTATACACAACGTAATATCTCATTGCCTACTACCATGAAAGCTCACTCAGCAAGGTTGGTGGCAACTTCTGCTGCCTTCCATGCCAGAGCTTCTTTACATGACATCTGTGCAGCTGCAACTTGGGCTACGCATCATACCTTCATCAATCATTACAAACTGGACTTGGCCTCCAGGGGAAAAGCATCTTTCAGTTCTATGATGCTCAGGAATGTCCTTCCTTGAGAGCCTCCCAGGAACAGAGGTAGCTGGGGACTTTGTCCCATGCGTAAGGAATGAACGAGGATTAACAATATCAGATAAAGAAGTTATGTCTTACCATAATGTTCTATCTGTATTGTTGATCCTCATTCAGTCATTACGACCCTCCCTCCTGCACCCTCCTGTGGTTTCTAGTGGATCTCACCATCCGGTTCTCTTAGGTTATTTGACCAGACGTAACCTCTACCTTCTTTGACTTGCAAACTCAGTCTGAGGTAACAGGGAGAGGGGGATTGTGGGTAAGAGTTTAGCTCGATAGTTTGAAGCTGACGCGAACTCGGAAAATGGCCGGCTCAGTTCCGAGCTCTGAACCAATACTCATGCATAATGACTGAATGAGGACTGGACTGATTTCCTTATCAGTGTAAGCTATGACTTGGGAATTGAGGACAGGTGAACGTATTGCCACTTCAAACAACATTTATAAAGCTACATTTAAATTCAGGTCTTAAATAAGTGATATATTTTTTTTATTTCCAAGATGGCTATACACTGAATAGCTGAATTTTGTGAAAAGAAACCGCAGCCAGTGATGTTGTCAGCTTGAGTAAAATTCATTTACTATCTAGTAACTGCTGGATAATGGCAAAGAAGAAATTTAGAGAACCTGAAAGAAAACCAACCAAGGTAAGGAGAAAACACTGTCTGGTAAGAATCTAATAGCTGCTCAGCAAAAAGCATTTCAGGCTGCACTTTTTTGGTGCAAGGGATGGCTTCCAGTAATTTAGAGGAAAAAATAAATCAAATGTACTCAGAGGCGATTACAGTAAATAAAACTTTAAAGAACTGATGTAGTGTTAGAAGACACATTTCTCAGAGAAAACCTTAAGTTTTCTGCTGTATGAGAGAAACTGGAAGGGGCAGACTGTATTAATTTTATGAAAGCACAAGTAAGCAAGTGAACTGGTATTCCACAGCTGGATTTATTAATTGAAAGTGCACATTGAGTGTATGCTACAACCCTGGCCATGAATAAGCTGCCAAGACCTATATTCATTAGGATGCAATCATACCAGAAGAAAGTTGATCCTGGCAAAACCTTGGCAGAAGGGAAAACTTTAAAAATTAGAGACAGCAAAGTTTTTTTGGAAAATTATTTTTCACTTTATACCAAGCAGAACAGAAGCAAATTTTTCACAGAAATCAGGGACTGCAAAGAGCCAGGTGTAAGATTCAGACCACTGTAACCAGCTGTCTTCATAATATTTTTTCCTGGAGGATCAAATACATTTTTGAATGCAGAACAGGCTGAGGAGGAAATATAAAAAAGTTTTTTTTCCACAAAAACTGAGCCAGCAAACAAAAGGGGACTTTGCTTCTCATTCTTCTGACAATAAAGCTAATAGGGAGACTTTGCTAGAGAAATTTTTTCCAATGTTTCCAAAAAAAAATTCTTGAGAGACTGAAAAAAGCACTGGCATTGACTAGAAGAATCGGGAGTAACTTGGACTTCAACCAGAATCTTGTGTTGGGAGATGGAGATGAACAGAAAGAAGACCAACAACACTGAAACTGGTGAATAGAAGTGATATTCTAAGGCATCAGTCTCATTTATGAAACATGTCTTTTGTAAGAAAAAGTGCCTAAGAAAGACTGGAACTTTGTTGATTGTTAAACATGAGGGGTGACTGTGTAAAGCATCTACCCTACTTTGTCATTAACGTTTAGAAGGACACTAAAAGGGGGGAAGTAACAGTAAGTAAAACTTTTTTGTTGGCATTTCTATAAAACATTTCATGATATAAACTGCATGCTATATATAATAAAGCAGTTTTGTGTAGTGTGCAGTCATGGGTATTTTAAATGTAGGGGGGTCTTTTAAGTAACTGTTGTATGTGATAAAGATATTAAAATAAACACATTTTAATTTTATGAAATATAGACTTTACAGTATAACGAGTAGAAAGGTTTGAAAATGTAAGTTTATTGTGAATGTGCTGTGATCATGGGCTGATGAGGGTGGGATGGAGTGTAAAAATGTACATATTATACTGTATGTCAAAATTAGATATTTGTCTCTTATTTTACAAGGGAGAATGTGTAGATCATTAATGTTATCTTAAGCAATAAACAAAGGTTTTATGTAAGTAGAAAAAACACAAAAAATGCCACAGTGGAACAAAGTACCAGTGGAAATAAAACAATAAAATCCAAAAGAGTTCCAAAAATCCACAAGGTAAACTAAGGCAGATGTGATAAAAACAGTTTAATTAACGGCAAGCGCTTTCATGCTCTCCTGAGCACTTCTTCAGACAATATAAAAAATACAAATTCACATACACTACTTATAAAATACATAGCATTACAAACTAACCTATCGCAGAATAAAATCACTTGAATAATCTCCGCCTCTTAAGAAAAAGTTTAAAGGGATGGAAGTGTTCAAACCTGGTGATGTATTGCTGTGTAGCCTAATAATCCAACTACTCTCTTTCTGTTCTAAAATATTATTGAGATCTCCCAGTCTGCTGCCAGGCTTAAGTTGTTCTAAAACTCTAAACATAAATGTATGTGTAGAGTCTGTGTCCCTCACATGACAGGCTAGGGCATTTGTTGAATCATTCTTCCTAATAGCTAATAGATGCTCACGTATCCTTTCCTTTAATTGTCTCTTAGTCTTTCCTACATAGAAATTTCGACAAGATAAACAACTAGCTAGGTAAACCACATATGTGCTGCAGCAATTGATATGAAAATTGCTAGTATATTTAAAATGTATGATTGGATGTGTAAAACTAGATGCTGTATCTATAAATGAGCAATAATTGCATTTGCCACACATAGTGGTAAGTCCATATATGGATATGGAAGAGTAACATGTAAGCAACGAAAATGCTTTTAGTCCCTTCAGTTTTGCAGACAGTGGTAAAAAGTTGAAGGAATTTATCTGCGAGGGCAAGAGTTACGTGGGATGCACTGACCCTTCCAGTAGAACAAGATGGTTTAGGATTACCTTGTTTAAAGGGATATTTTAGAGGTACACAGTTAAGGCTCATTTACAGAATGCAAGCAGGTTATAATTAAAAATGGAAAAGGATGATGAAGCAGGAGGGAGCTCAAGAAGTAGAGAGATTTGGGATGCAGATCCTTAACTTAATAACAGCCATATAGAATATTCATACAGTAGTAGAAAGTATTCTAAGAACTAAGCCAACACGAGAAAGGGGAAAGATTTTGGCAATAGGGATGACAGCAAGTATGGGTATAGAAAGTGGGCAAGAAGGGGCTGGAATTTACTGGAGGAATTTGGCAAAGGAATCAAGATATTTGGTACAAATAAGTTGAATGGGAAAGGTAATGGAGTGCATGCGGCCAAGATGAAATTTGAATTGTTGGCTAGAGACTGTCTTCCCTATCAAAGTATAGTCAAAAAGAAAGGGTAGGGGAATTTTGAATGAAGGACCTGCCCTTGTAGAGTTTTTAGTTGAATCTAGAACAGAAGCCGCTGTTACAAAAAGGATAACTATTTGGGCGGATTCACTTCATAATCTCAAAATACTGAAATATCGAATTTCAGTATCACAAAACTATGAAGTCGAATACCCTAAACACTGAACATACACAAACCCAACATCCAAAATCGGGAATCCACAAACTCCCATAAAACGCACATCACACACTACAAAACACATACATACACGAACGTACATACCTCCCAACACTTGCCTACAGCAAACACACATGCACACAACCAAACACATACCTACCCTTAGCATATGCAGAGGGGCAAGCCCATATACTAACTCCGAGGTCGCACAACACTCCATAACACACACAACCCAGCACCACACATTCCATACATCCCCCGCACAAACACACATCACATACACACAAACACCAGTACTCCCAACACACTGCACAACACCTACCCTAACCCACACTTCAAACATCCCAACACACTGAAACACACACAAACCCTCCTGAAAACCCTAAAAAGTACACTTACCTAATGCGCTATCCATACCGTGGGTTCGATATTCTGCATTCGACATTTCCAGGTTTGCGGTTTCTGTCGGTTTGACTTTACAGGCTCAAAATTCTAAAATTCGATATTTTAGCATTTTGAGCATGTAAAGTGAACCCATTTGGGCAAATAAAATATTGCATCGTAACTATAAGAATCAATTGGAGGTTAGAAAAGACTTAGAAGAGAGACTGGAAAAGCAATTCAGAAAAGAACAGTGTGAGGACATATGTATGGCTCCCAAATATGCAACAAAGTCCAGAAGGTTTAGATCCTTCACTTGCAAGTGTTTTCATAGGTATTTTTGTACCCCAAACAGACTTCAAAAAAATTTTCCTCAGGTAGGTATCAAATGTTGGAGG
Source organism: Protopterus annectens (assembly GCF_019279795.1). Classification (NCBI taxonomy): domain Eukaryota; kingdom Metazoa; phylum Chordata; order Ceratodontiformes; family Protopteridae; genus Protopterus; species Protopterus annectens. The sequence continues at coordinate 1,176,689,227 of NC_056745.1, forward strand.
TGTGATGAGGAAGAAAGAAGTCACTGGGAACATATGTTTTGGGAGTATAATGAATTGTTAGATTTTAAAAATTCTCTACAGAGTACTCTGTCAGAAATATTGGGTGAGCAAATGACTATAACTAAGGAAATTATTCTTTCTGAGCTAGAGCACATGTGCCATGTCAGACTCTAAGCCGGTCACGAGCGGTGTCCCACAGGGCTCAGTCCTGGGCCCCCTCTTGTTCGGCATTTATTTTTCTGAAGTGCAGGCAAACATAGGGGGATTGTGGCTGACAAAATTTGCAGATGACTGCAAACTGGGCACCATAATTGACACTCCATCAGACACAGACATCCTCCAGAGAGGTCTCATAGAAATGTTTAACTGGTGCCAGAGCCATGGCCTTAAGCTAAATGCCAAAAAATGTATAGTCATACCCTTTGGGAAAAACAAGGTAACCCCTAATTACCACATAGGTGGTAATCCATTAAACATGGAAGAAGTTATCAGGGACCTGGGGACCCAAGTTGACAGTAACCTTTCTTTTGACACTCACATTGCCAAAGTGGTTAGGAAGACCTTCTACATTGCCCACCTGATCATGAAGGGATTCACATCCAGATCAGGAGAGGTCATTGTACCCTGTACTCTTCACTTATCAGACCAATGATTGAGTACAACGCCCCATTGAATGTACCTTACCCGACACCTGCAGCAGTTGGAAAGACCCCAAAAGTTCCTCACCAAAAGGATAAAGGGGCTCAAACATATGTCATACAATGCACGACTGAAGAAACTCCAGCTCTATTCAGTCGCATACCGTCTGCTCAGAGGTGATCTGTGCCTGACATACAAGGCCATGTCCAACCGGAATTAATGGACATGCTCCACCTCAAAAAATCCAAATCCACCAGAGCCACGAGAGCAAGAGACTTAAACCTCAACACGGATATAAATAGGACGTGCTGCAGGGACAGATTCATCACCCAGAGACTCCCTACACTATGGAACAGAATCCCAGTCCATGTGAGGCAGAGCCCCTCACTGACTCTGTTCAAGAGAAATCTTGACAGTGGATGGGAGATCGTGGTTTACCCAGGAATCATCTCTGTATCACTGCTGGACAGAGGCACAGCAAACTAATGGGTATAGTATTCTCATCCTAAGGGGTGGTGAAAGCCACACACACTCTGGCTAGGCTTATAAATGCCCTAGGGCAGATAGCCTAGTATGAACCTATGAACCTATCTGAATTGTCTATACACAGTGAGGGACTTACTAAGTTTAATTCATTTGGCTGCCAAAAAGCAATGGAAATCAAAGTCTAAATCAACTGTATTTTGAAGTATTGAATGTTATAAAAGAGCTGGAAGAGGAATGTTTAGAAAAGGAAGGAGCAAATTGCATATAAATAAATGGAAATTGTGAGAATAATACATGCAGAAAAATGTTCAGGAGGAGTGAAGTTTAAAGGAAGGCAGGAATTCAGAAATGTATGTAACATTGGACAATAGTACACATCACACATCTTTTCTTTGTATGTAAATAGGAAAAATGTTAATATGGTTTGTTTCTTTTTCTCTTAATGTATGTTTGACTATGTCTTAAGTGATACTTTTTAAACATCTTTATTAAACTTTTTTCATGAACTAAAAAATAAGAAGTGAACACAATATATGAAACGACAAGATTTTCCACAAAACCATTAGTACAGCAAGCAGCAGTTACAAATTACAGTGAAAGTGTGTATGTGCTATTGAAATTTTACATTGATTTACATATTTACATATGAAAGCTTTAGTTTTTACATAAACATTGTAATACCAAGTTATGATTATACATTGTGATTGCATATGTCACATAAGTAACATAAATGCTAGAATTAAAACAGATGACAATTGATATAGGTAATAGTCATATTTACATAGTGAATCATGAATTAAACATCAGTAAGCAGGCTACTTCCTACCTAATGAGCTGTGTTTCAGCAGAAAATAAAACTATATAGGGGGTCTTCTTTCCTATTTGTTATTTATTTTATATTTAAAGCCAATGGCAAAGAAAACAACTTCTGAAAAATTCAAGCATATAACTGTTATGGTAATCAAGAAAAGTTAGCTTTATTTGAATATGTTTTGTACCTAACAAATCAGAAAAGGAAATTCCAATGTTGTAGAGCATTTTGAAATGGTTTTAAGACTTTTTCTGGATATAAAATTGAAGATAAAAAAGTGGCTATGGCAATAAACCATGTAACTACACATTAGTTCGTTCAACAATACCCATATTTATGAGGACACAATTCAGATGAATTATTTAGGTGTATGGATTCAAAACGATTGTTATTGCAGCTAAATATTTGTGAAAACAGATTAAGTAAAAGTTAATACAAAAACTGAGAAACTGAAAGCTTTTAATTATTGATACAGTTGGATAACAAGCAGTGAAAATATTTTTAGTCCCTTTAATTTAATATACAGGTCTGCATAAGTGTTTCAACCAAAGAGTGGTTCTGGTTGAAATAATTTATTTTGGAGGGAACAATTAAGTGGGGCAACTTGGTAAGGGGGTTAGGATTACTTGATTTAATGGATACTTTAGAGTTGTACAGTTAAGGCTCGTATACATAACACAAGGAGAACATTATAAGAGGAAAGTAATTATGAAACAAGGAAGAAGTTTGATAAATAAGGAGAGAGTAGGATTTTGGGTGCAGATCCTTAAGAAGAATGAAAACTATATAGAATATCATATTCATAAAGTAGCAGCAAGCATTCCCTGACCAAGGTAAGGCTACATGTTGCAGTATAGTCTGAGGTAACGGGTGGTGTGTTTCCGCTGACAGGCTCCTATAGGTGCACAGGCACTGCTACTTCTGTAAAAAGCTATAAAAATGTTTGTTGTAGTGAGTCTGACATTATTTGTTATTCTGGGTACTTGCTGAGAGTGTAAGTATTTTCTTAAAAAAAGTGTTTTATTCCTTTTCTGGAGGTCTCTGAAAAGGTATTGTGTAAGGCTACATGTTACAACATAATCTGAGGTGAGTGGGTGAGCAGTGTTTCTGCTGACAGGTTCCTGTATGTGCACAGATCCAAGAATGATTGCTTTCTTGAGCGTCACTTTATCTGCTATTTGGTTAGGTATAGAGCTTCTGAAGAGAAAAGCTGTTACAAGTATAGAGTCACTAAACAGATGTGCTCTGAGTTCTTTTAGCTCAAGAGTTCTTGTGTAGATCTCTGTAAAAATTATTTTGAAACTAGAAACAACACAATATTTTTAAAAATTGTTACTCATTGCACAAACTTTGGTGTACAATAAAAATAAGTCGACTATACTCAAAGTGATTGTAATTGTCAATTTATACAAGTAGTTTTTAGAACAAAAGAATATATGATATAATAGAATGATTAACCATTTTATGTATAGTTCAGTTTAATCAGTGAAACTGTTTGAAATACAAACTTGATAGACAATAAGTCAGTTGTTGATAATGATGAACATACTAAACTGCAGGTATTAAACAGCACAAGTGTGAGCAGTGCTGAGTACTTGTTAAGGAGTAAAATTAAAAAAAAAATCCATTGGAAAAAAGTCTGCAAATATAATAGCACACCTAAATACAGATAAGAAAATGTTAGGCCAGAAGGTAGTAAGAAAAAAAAATGCTCACCACTAACACCAGTGTGGGGTGTCTACATTGGGAAGAATAACAAATACACACACAGTAAAGTACAATTTCTCTTAAGAGCACACAGAAATCACTGTCAGTCTTGGGCTGTTTTCTCCCTTTCTCTCCAGATCCCCAATAAGACTCCCCACTGGCACAACTATAGAGTGGGGTCCATAGCCAGGGTCCCAACCAAGTCCTTCTAGCGTGCTCTCTCTCTGTCTGACCAGTGCTTCGTGTCCTTGCCCAGGTAGCTGACACACACACACACACACACACACGCACACACTTTGAGAGATGATTTATACATAACCACACAGACACTCCTGGGGAAGGCTGGCACAGGTTTACTAGCTGTGCCCCTTCTGTCCAGGTTATAAGGTAGTAATCACTGCCACCAGGACCCTTACTTATCAGCTACTAAAAAGATCCTTTGCAAAAGGTGTCCAATTATTACTGTGTAATATTATTATCCAAATAGTAAGTGTGATTCAGCAGCAAGACCTACTTGGAGTAGCTTTGTACAGTATCACTATATACTTCCAATGTACTCTAGAGCTTAAGTTATCTCTACACAAAACAGCCACAGTTGAAAGGTTTAAAAATATTAAATATAAAAAGAAAACACAAGACAATACTTATTACACAGTTATGGTCAAGAGTTCAGAGATCACAGGAAAATGCTTAAAATAATACAATAGAATAGTTCTGACATAATACAGAAAACAGCAAGTCTAAACTTACTATTTTTTATCTATTTCTTAAGAGAAACACTAAAGTCTAAGATCCTACTTACATACAGACAAAGCAAAGCAAGTGCTGGTGAGTGGTCAGTTCTGAAGGCAAACCCAAAATGCTCTCTCTCTGTCTCTGAGAAAGTCCTTTAAATTGATAATGTATCCTGCTGACTCATTTTAGATTACATCATTCTTAACAATTCTCTGGTTTCCTAGGCTAACAGAAACTCTACATTTATATTTCTTAGTAAGCTTGCACCTGGTCAGGAAATTACAGCAATTAAAGACATTATATATGTAAAATCTAGCAATTAACTCTGGTCTCAAAACAATAGAAAGAATCTGCTGGTTCAGACACAACGGCTCCAACTTTGAGATCAAACAAGTCACACAAGGCTCGACTTATCAGCTTTCTTTCAGCAGAGTGCACTATTACGTTTTTGACGTTCAACATTTAACACCATTTTCTTTCATTTAAGAGAACAAGCCTGCGGCTTATATTAATATTTACAAATGACAGAATTATCTACAAACTTCTATATACCTAGGCTGGCAGTCTTCACATATCTTCACATTTCTTTCCCCCTGAGAATTCAAGCTAGTTTTTCAAGTGTCCCTTGAGAAACATTGCTTGAGAGGGTTAGGTCTATCTGAATATACCTTACCCCATTCCCTGTCTTGAGATCCCATCTGCGTTGGCATTGCTACTCCCACTGCGGTGCTGCACTGACATATATGTTTGCAACCCTAGGCTGTATCTTAGCAACTTATCATTTTGCTGGCTGGCTCTGTTTAATCATGTCAGGGGATAGTGATCTGTCACTACAGTGAATTTTCTTCCAGACAGATAAGGCTGAAGTTTATGCACTGCCCACAACATGGCTAGACATGCCTTTTCTACAGCTGCATAAAATTCCTCCCTGGGTTGGAGCCTACGACTGAGATAAACTACTGGGTGCTCTTCACACTCTGAAGAAATCTGGCTAAGTACAGCCCCCAACCCATGGTTCAAAACATCCACCTGCACAACAAATTCTTTGCTGTAATCTGGAGTGCCTAACACAGGGGGTCCTCCCAAAGCTTCTTTAAGCTTCTGGAATGCCTGCTCACATGCTGGGGTCCACACTACCTTATCTGGCCTGTTTTTCCTTGTCAGGTCTGTGAGGGGAGCAGCTATAGTACTATAACTGTGGACAAACATTCTATAGTACCGTGCTGTCCCTAAGAATGCTCTCACCTGCTTTTTGGTAACAGGGCTGGCCATGCCTGAATGGATTTCACTTCGGCAGGTTCTGGCCTGATCTTACCATTCCCTCCTCTATGTCCCAGGTATCAGACCTCTGCCATACCCACCTGACATTTGCTCGGCTTAATGGTCAACCCTGCTCTCTGTAGTCTACCCAGCACCTCCCTGACATGCTGAGGGTGCTCTTGCCAGGAATGGCTGTAGATGACAATATCATATAGGTAAGCAAGGGCAAATCCTCCTGCTCCTGCTAGGAAATGATCTACCAGCCTCTGGAAAGTCGCTGGAGCATTTTCCATCCCAAAGGGCATTTTTGTGAACTCATACAAGCCAAAAGGAGTCACAAAGGCTAACTTCTCTCTAGCACTGGGAATCAAGGGCACCTGCCAGTAATCCATGGTAAGATCAATGGTGGTAAGATACTTAGCCTCACCCAACTGCTCTAGGGTCTCATTTGTCCTAGGCAGGGGGTAGACATCTGACTCTGTTTGACTATTTAATTTCCTGTAGTCCACACAGAACCTGGTGCTCCATCCTTCTTTGGCACCAGCACCACTGGGGTGGCCCAGGGACTGTTGGACTCTTGAATTACCCATAGTTACTACATCTCCTGTATCTTCTCCCTCAGAGTCTGTTTGACTCTCTCTCGGGCACCCTATAAGGGGCCTAACTAATAGGCCTTTGGGGTCCTGTATCCACGTAGTGCTGCACCAGGTGGTTGCATCATGGTTTCCCAGTGAACATGTCCCCAAACTCCTGTAACATTGCTCGGATTTTTTGAACTTGGGTAGGAGATAGCTGCTGGGACATTGCTACCCCTTCCATGGAGGTGTCAGTTCAAGCCTCACTGAGGAGAGATCAGTCACCAGATCTCCCTCAGACTCCTCCTGCAATCCACTGCAAATACTCAGCACAAGGACCTCCCTATCATGGTAAGGTTTCATCATGTTAACATGGTACAATTTGTGCTCCTGCCTCCTGCCTAGCAGTTCTACCATGTAGTTAAACATCACTTACGTTTCATATCACCTTGTAGGGTCCCTCCCAAGCTGCTTGCAGCTTGTTGTGTCTGACAGGAATGAGAACCATTACTTGCTGCCCTACAGCATACTATCTAGCGCAAACATTCCTGTCATACCACACCTTTTTCTGCTGTTGGGCTTCTGCTAGGTTCTCCTGGGCCAAGCCCATTTGTTCCCAGAGCCTTGTCCTGAGGTTTAGGACATATGCCACAACAGACTTCTTGTGAGATTCACACTCACCTTCCTACTCCTCTCAAATGCAATCTAGAGGCCCCCCTCACCCTTTGCCCATACAGCAAATCAAAGGACAAAAACCCTGTGGATTCCTGGGGAACCTCTCTGTAAGCAAACAACAGATGGGGCAAATATTTGTCCCACTCCCTCTTAAACTGGTCTGCAAATGCCTGTAGCATGGACGTGATTGTAGAGTTTAACCTCTCAACAAGACCATTAGTCTGGGGATGGTAGGAGGTGGTCTTCAGTGCTTCACCTCACAGTACTTCCACAGACAAGCTAGCAGGTCTGACATGAATTTGGCACCTCTGTCAGTCAGTATTTCTTTTGTGAAACCTACACTGCTGAAAATCTCTAACAAAGCATTTGCCACCTTTTCTGCCTCAATGGAGGACAAAGCCACTGCCTCAGGGTATCTTGTAGCATAATCTACTACCATTAGGATATACTTTTTCCTTGTGGAACTTTGGGTACTCAGAGGACCCACAATATCCATAGCTACCCTCTGAAATGGCTCCACAATCACAGGCAAACATCAAAGGAACTTTCACCTTGTCTCCTCCCGTGCCTACCTTATGGCACTGCTCGCAGGTCATGCAGTACCCTGTTACATCTCTGGAAATTCCAGGCCAATAGAAGTTCTGCATAATACATCTCTTGGTACGTTTTATGCTCATATGACCTGCAAAGGGAATATCATTGGCCATGGCTAAAAGCACCAGATGGTAGGCTCTAGGCGCTACCAACTGCTGTATCTTCTCACCTTCTAGTCCACCCTCAGGGGTCCACTCTCTATACAGTAACCCCTTGTCCCAGTATACAGAATCCCCCTCCCATTGAAAATCAGGTGCCTCACTAGCTACCTGCCTCAGGCCTTGCAATATAGGGTCTGAGAGCTGAGCCTGTCTCAACTCTCTTTGTAACCCTTCCCAGCTCCCCTTCCACAGGAAGTCTGGCATCCTCTGACAGTGGTGCCTCACTGTTAGCCTGGGTACTACTACTCACCTATACCTTTGCAGTCACTCTGTCCAAGGGAACATCAGTACACACAAGCAGCTGTGGCTCACTTTCAGTCTCACTGCTACAGTGTAGCTCCCTCCCTGAAGTAACCACCTCACTAGTCCTGGATGCAAGTATGCGGTCTGTCTGGGTCTCCCCCAGGCTACCAGACCTACATGCTTGTCTTGAAGCCTGTGTGTAACTGCATAAGCACATGGTACTGCCTCATCAAAATCCTTCCCTATCAGGACATCTGCAGGATAATAGTTCAGTACCCCTGTTGTCTCAAGACAACCTACTGTTAGCATTTTGTCTTTCACACTTACTAGCTCTCTCCTTTTGTTCCCCACCTTGCCTCAATGGACATCTGTATGCCACATGGCCCCACTGGTTGCATTCAAAACATTTAACCCTAAGTCCTGGATGTGTACCTGGACTAGTGGCTTCCCCTGCTACTGATAGACTCTGTTGAGGCAGTTTGGGCTGCCCACCATGGGTTCCTTTAGACCCATTAGCAGTACTGGGGGTCCCTTTCCTGTTCAGGGATGCCCTACTTGCTAGATATTGGTCTCCCTTCTTCCCCAACTCATCTGAAGTAGCAAACTGTGAATCAGCTAATGAGATCCTCATGTCCTCAGGCAAAGTGCTAAGGACTTGTTCCCTCACCAAAAGGTCTACCTGCGCTTCAAAAGTGGTGACCTAACATCCACTCACCCACCGATGAAAATAAGTGCTCAGTTTAGCAACATATTCACACACACTTTCATCTGCCTTGCGTCTATGCTCACAAAACTTTTTCCTATAAGTTTCAGGTGTTAGCTTAAAAAATTCTAACAAACAATTCTTAACAGCAGTATAATCAGAACATTCATGATCAGTTAATTTAGACAGCACAGTCACAGCTTTACCATGGAATAAGGGGGTCAGGAGCCATACCCAGAGCCTTTGGTCAACATCATACTGTTAACATACCTCCTCAAACATATGAATGAAACTATCAAAATTATCCCCCTCTTTAAACTGCGGAAGAAATCTACTGATGTTTTTGTGCTTCTGCAGTCCGGTTACTCCCTTCTCCATTACCACCATGACTCTGGCAGAGAGTCGGTATCTCCTTTTCATGCTGCCTGTGTCTCTCCTTCTCCTCAGCTTCCAGGCATAGCAGTTTCTCATTCTCCTCAGCCTGTAGACATCAGTCTCTCTGCTGCTTATGTTTCCAAACACCTGGCCTCCAACTCAAGTCTCTCTAGCTCCAGATGGATTTTTATGTCCTCTGCAGAAAGGTTGAGCTGTCCATTCTCTGAGTGTTGTACATCTCCACGGCCAGTCTGATCGCCCTCGTGATTGCTGTTTTCTGATGCAGCTGTGACCAAAGCTGCAATCATGTCTGCCTTAGTCAGGTATAAAAACAGTGCAAGAAATGTCTCTGTGTGGAAGACTTTCAGTCCATATATCTCTAGTTAATCACTGTATATTAATCAGATAAGACAGTAGTAGAAGTAGCACACTTAAACTCGTCAAGTCAAAAAAAGAAAATAATAAAAAATATGTAATTGTACAGAATTACTAAGTATTCGAAAGTAATCCAAGCAAGGCAGGCAGTCTGTTTCCAGTCAAAAATCCTTTATTAAGTACACAGACAAGCAATCCAAGTAAAACAAAAGGAGAGTAATAGTTTCCTCAAAAGCTTTCTAAATATATATGCACTTTTTATTAGGCAAGGGAGTGGTTTATTGTGCTGTAAAACAAAGTGTTATTGGTACACATGTTAAACTCACATCCCTTGCCCCATCAGTGTGACATTCTAGATGGTCCTGCCCTACGTAGTAGTTGTCATAATAGTATAACCCTTATGTACTTTAAATAAAATTTATAATGATGTGATACCTCTTATTTAACTAGATTACTAAGTCTGTGATTTTATCCAAGACAATGCACTCTACATGGCTGGAAATATATCAACCTTAGTCCATTTGGCAATCAAAATATATATAAATATATACATATACACTTTGCATGTAAAAAATCAATTGTAAAAATCATATTCTATTTACATAACCTATTGTTAACAAAGATCGCTTTCGTCCTTCTAGACTTCTTCAGGTCTGTGTACAAGAACCCTAAAAACTATCTATAAATATATATATAATTGCATAATTAGTATTGATATTACACATCATTTTGAATAAAGTGGATAAAATAACCAGAAAAAGAAAAAATAATAAGAACAAATGTGTGATGATGGAAACAAAATATACACTTAAATTACAACTGATTTAAAATGGTATTTAAAGCCAACTGGTAGAATAAAATAAAATAAAATTAGTCATGTAAACAATGTGGTAATTTTCGGTGTTCCAGTGCACGTTTAATTGAACAGTAGTAGTTTAGTCCAGGCTTCCTAAAAGAGTTCAGCTTTAATTGCCATATGAGTTAATGTTTCTCCAGAATATTCGTGATGTCAGGTTTCCATGCACTAGTCCCTTAGCCTGGCACATCTCAGCCAGCTGGCTCCTTGACAGCTTGCCATACTCCTCTGCTGACATGGTTGCCTGCTGTCCCTGACTAACTAAGCTAACAAAAGAAATAAAACAGTTGTGATCTGAACTCTGAATATTCACTGTGTGGCTGAGTTAGAGTACAACAACACCTAGTGATCACTGTACACAAGCTACAAGAAATCACTATTCACACCACCACAAGTGAATTGACAACCAATTAATATGTGGTGTAGATATCCCACCACTGCCAAACAATTAATATGTGATGCCTGTGCAGTAGCCCAGCAATCAAGGAGCCTCAATCCTCACCACTAACACCAGTAAGAGGTGTCCACATTGAGAAGGATAACAAATAAACACAGAGTAAAGTACAATTTCCCTTCAGAGCACACAGAGGTCACAGTCAGTCTGGGGCTGAGTTTTCCCTTTCTCTCTAGATCCCCAATAAGACTCCCCACTGGCACAGCTATAGAGTGGGGTTATTAGCCAGGGTCCCAAGCCACGTCCTCCTAGCATTCCCTCTGTCCAACCAGTGCTTCGTGTCCCTGCCCAAGTAGCTGACACATGCACACTTTGAGATATGATTTATATACAACCACACAGGCACTCCTGGGGAAGGCTGGCACAGGTTCACTAGCTGTGTCCCTTCTGTCCAGGCTATAAGGTAGTAATCACTGCCATCAGGACCCACACTTATCAGCTACTAAAAAGGCCCTTAGCAAAGGGTGTCCAATTATTACTGTGCAATATTATTATCCAAATGGTAAGTGTGACTCAGCAGCAAGACTTACTTGGAGAGCCTTTGTACAGTATCACTATATACATGCAATGTACTCTAGAGCTTAAATTATTTCTACACAAAACAGCCACAGTTGAAAGGTTTAAAAAATATTTAATAATAAATAATAAAAAAACACAAGACAATACTTCTTACTACA